>NW_026925604.1:0-26294 GCF_032062105.1 Saccostrea cuccullata
AGAAACATCCAGTTCATAAAGACTATTGTGACGTCAGTACTATTGTTGCTTCACAGAAGAACGATTCCAGTTTTAGAAACAGCAAGTTTATAAATTTTTAAAATTTTAATTGTTATTCTCTTGAAAATGTCCCCAGAAATATTGCAGTAAGAAAAGTTCATGCATTTCTAAAATTAAAAAAAAATGTATTGAGCTGTAAACGTAAAGTTGCATTATCGCTCTTTTCAAACACTATGCTGTTAAACTAAACAAAATTCACTCATAAAGTAAAAGAGGCACATATTATAACATTGAAATTTGGGATAAAAACTTTGCTTGTGTTATTCTTAAGGAACATAATAAATTGTTCTTGATTATTTTAAAAATATAAATCTATCCTAGTCAACTTAAGGTAAGACGATACGTTCACCAAATATCTGTTTTGTATGTCTTCATAATGTATGAAAAATATACTAAATTTTATTACTTTCTGATTTTTAAATCGGTATCTAATTGTTTTTAAAATTTAGAAACACATACACATATGATTTTTGCAAACTTAAGTTTTTTCCCCTAAAAGGTTATATAAAAATGCCATTCTCTGGTATCTCGCACAAATGCCTGGTAAGTACCTCAAATTTTTGTCAGTAAACATGTTAAAGTAGTAGCTCTTCAAGGATAAAATCTTGGAAAAAGTTATATATTATTGAGGAACGTCTAGTCTGTCCTTAAGCTAATTAACTGCTACCCTTACACCATAATAGGAATCAATTCGTTCTTACTTTCAAGTTTCGATATCTTTATATGTTACCTACACAATTTCCAAAAATGGTCTGCAGTAGAATTATCAACACAGCAAGCAAAGGTTTACCATAGGGTCCCTCCATCTTCACGCCGTTGTTTCAAGCTGATCTGTAGGACATTAATGCATATTGTTTATAAGAGCAGAAGTGTTTAATGACAGCTACGATTGCAGCAATTTGACTGCAATTATCTATAATCAGGTCGTTATTTCAATTCCGGTAGAGGCAGCACATGGTAACTACTGCTCCTGGTAATTTGATATTTTGTGCAAAATTAACTCTGATTTTTAATACTGAAGTTTTACTAGTGATTGATAAGAATGCTAGCATTCTAAACGACGTGAATTTGGAGTGTTTTGTAATGTTGGGATGATTATTGTGAAGCCTTTCTCTCTCGGTAGTACGAATGTTCTCATGCAAAATGGCGGACGTACCGACAACACGTGTGTCCAAACTACCGAATAGATACTCTGATTGTATTACTGGTAATGACCTTGATGAAATTGAGAATGATGATGTAGGATCTGAATGTTTAGAGAATCTCCTACCAAGCATGAACAAGTTGACGGGAAAACCAACAACGTTACGTTTAAAACAACGCGAATTGATGTTTGGAAAAACAGCATTATTGACTATTTTGGAAAACCGAATACTAACGTTCAATCTCAGAAATCCGGTTATGTTATCAAAGTAACATTTGTCTTAGATAATGAAAGAAACAACTCGGTGAAAGTCAATTTTTTTCACTCAGGATCAGTTGTTATTCAAGGTGCAAAATGTACCAAATTCACGGACAATTTTTTTCATTCGCTGAAGCAGAGATGTGATGACTTGGATAGAGAGTCATTAGATGACACCGTAACTGAAGAAACTCACCTGAAAACACCATACGTCCCTCAGTTAGCGAAATCTAAAAGCATGGAGGACATTCAGTTGCCTCATACACCAACAAAGACCCCTAAAACTACACAGACAACTGTTCCAAACAATCAACAAAAAAATTTCCTTTCTCCTCAACAAAGGGTATCCCAACACAGTAAATCCATGGATCAGAAATTCGGAGAAATTCATGTCTCCCTTGGGACTTTCGATATGTCCATGAAAACTCTTGTTGAAAAAATTAGTGACATAAATGTCTCCAATATGAACATGCCTGAAAACATAACTATAAAAATCTGTGAGATGTTGAACAATCATAGATTAAAAATTACTGAGTCATTGTCCACAATTGAGTCCAAACTAAAACACTGTGCATCTGGTATTGATGCGGCATGCCCTACAGATCAAAGCTAATATAGCTGACACTCTTTTGGAAGAGTTGAAGGTGAACCAAATGGAACACGATAATACCGTTATCAAAATGTCGTTACTTATAAACAAGCTGATGGAGCGGGTTGAATGCCTTGAAAACGGTATTTCACAAAATGCGGTGCATCAGACAGATGAAAAGGAAGTAGCTGTCAAAAATGTATGTAGCCATCTCTGAAACATGTGTATTGTCTGAAAATGAAGAAGAATCAAGAAAAGATCCACAGTGGACAGAAGTTAATAGGGGCAAGAAAAAGTAAAAGTTGTACCATCATGCATGAGTCTACAGGATACACCGACAAAAATCCTACTAGAAGAGAAACATCGGATTGTGAAACTCTTATTTTGTGTGACTCCGTCATCCGCAGAATTCAGCCCCAGCGATTTTCACCAAGGGCTACATGCATTAAGTGTTTCATAAGAGAAGGGGCTATCACATGTGCAAACTTCATTGAAAAGTACGGCCCCAATTTCAATACTCAATCAGTTCTTTTGCATATTGGCACTCGAGACCTACAAAAAGACGGAGTGATAGAAGATGAGTTAATCAGGCTTGACATGTGTGCCAATATTTGTGTCACTCATTACTATCAGGAGGGATATACCTGAAGATTTAGTAAAGGAAGCAATTCGATCCGACTGCATGAATTATCAAAATGTGACCGTTATCGACCAATTCAGACCATCAGAGAACATGTTTCATGACCATGTACATCTTAACAACTTTGGTCTCATAACAATGATCAAACAAATGGAAAACTGCCATGAACCTGTATCCGCAAATACCAAACAGACAAAACTACAGCCGACATGGACATGGAAATGATCCCGTCAATCGTCCATCTTCTGCACCACCCTATGAAAATGTCAAACAAGAAATGGGCAACATTGACATGTCAAGACTGTCATATAACCCTATCGTGTATGATAACTTTCAACTAAACAATCCTGTTCAGCATATCAATATGAAGCCGCCAAATCCCGCAAGTTTTCCGTACAATTTCCAATGGTGTCCTCCTCAAAACCAACCAGCCATGTATCCGCCATGGCATCAGCACCCAAACTTTCCACCCGTTACTCCATGGATGCAGAGTAACACCAGAACTGTATAAACAGGAGTCATTTGATTTGTGATTGTGATTATTGCTTATGATTCTGGTCTATTTGATGACTTAAATATGCATTTTTACTTAACGTTTAAAGTGAAAATATCATTTTACATTCATACAGAAATTGTCGATTTACCAGATTAAATGTAATAATAATATGATAATGTAGGTACATATACGCATTTGCCTTTGATCTACAGATTATTCAAAAGTTCTGGGAAAAGGCCCTTTTCTGTTATTCGTATTGTTATTATTAATACATGTATCATTTTTTTATATATTTGAATTTTCATGTGAATATACATGATTCAGATACTTGAATATGAAATCATACTGCTCAATTTGAATGTCATGATATTGTATCTATATGATACTCATTTAGACAAAATGTATGTCATTTTTCTTTTCATGTCAACTAGTCATATCTTGAATATGAAATCATACTGCTCAATTTGAATGTCATGATATTGTATCTATATGATACTCATTTAGACAAAATGTATGTCATTTTTCTTTTCATGTCAACTAGTCATATCTTCCCAACATTCAAAACAACCCATTTTTATTTTTGAGAAATTATGTCCAGTACCAAAATATCAAAAAAATTTGACAATTCTTCACTCCTCCAGTTAGCAATGTGGAATATTGAAGGATTTTCAACTTGCAAACAAAATGATAGTAACTTTTTACAGATAGTTTCAAATTTCCATATCCTTGGTTTAGTAGAAACCTGGTTAGAAAATGACAATAAGTGTAATGACTTGCCAGGATTTGACTTAATTGTTGCTAAAACAAGAAAAAAAAAAGCCCGTAGAAATTCTGGAGGGGTAAGCATTTATGCCAAAAGCTCCATTTCCAAAGGTATTTCAAATTTAAAATCCAATAATCCAGATGTATGTTGGATTAAGCTTGACCAACAGTTTTTTAGTTTGCAAAGAGATATTTATTTAGCTATTATTTACCTATCCCCTGAAAGTACATCTTGTACAGTTGATCATATTGAAACATTTTATTCTGCCCTACTAGAGGACATAGTTAAATTTAGCAAAGTTGGGGATATAATAATTCAAGGTGATTTTAATGCATACACCAATACTATGCCTGATTTTGTTTTACATGATGAATTGAACCATTCAAATAATGATGATGTTTTTTATAAATATGATGTAAATTTGCCTAGAAATAATCTAGATAGCAAAAGAACAAATAATAGTGGTAAACATCTTTTAAATGTTTGTAAAGAAGCAGGTTTAAGAATCCTGAATGGTCGAACTACATGTGATTTATTTGGTAGACCAACATGTTTTACTTATAATGGATGTAGCCTTGTAGATTATACCATTGTATCAAATGAACTTTTACAATCTGTAGGATTTTTTCAAGTAGAGGATTTTACTGCTTTGTCAAATCATTGTCCTATTGTATGTGGTTTAATTTCTAAGTGTAACACAGAATGTACCAGTACATCATCAAAACTTTCCCCTTTACCAGGCAAATTCATTTGGACAGATCAAGCCATTATGTTATTCAAGTCTAACATTCAAAGTGAACCTATAAAAAGTAAAATTACTAATTTCCTGAGAGAAGATTTTGATAATGTTAATGATATAGTGGATGAAGTTAACTCAATTCTAATTGAAACAGCCAACATGTCAGCCAAATTTGTTAAAAGGAGAAATAAACATGTAAATTGTAGAAAATTTTAAAAAAAATAATAACAAAAAAACCATGGTTTTCAGATTCCTGCGAAGAACTAAGAATCTCAGTCAAAAACTATGAAAAATTAGTTAACAAATTCCCTTTTAATGCTGAATATCGAAAAGCGGTTTACTCATTACGTCCACGTTTCAGACGTCGATGTAAATACGAGCAGAGACAATGCAAACAAAAAATTTATACTGAGCTTGAGAACTCTCTTAATTCCAATCCTAAATCATTTTGGAAATTAATTAACAAACTTGATCGTTCATCAAAGTGCCCAAATGAGGATGTATTACCTCATGACAAGTTTAAAGATCATTTTAAAAAACTATCTTTGGATAATTCAAACTTAAATGCATTTCAAAGGGAAATTTTTCAAAAATTTGAAGAGCTAAAAAAGAAACAAGAGTCATATTTTGACATGAATGTACTGAATAGCTCAATCACGTCTAGTGAAATACTTAAAGCCATTAAATCTTTGAAAAATGGTAAATCTCCATCTATTGATTTAATATCAAATGAAATGATAAAAAATATACTGACACGCAAAAGAAACGCAACAAGTAGTAGTCTACAAATGTTTGATTTTTTATCTTATGATTTTCAAAAGCGAATAAAGTAAGGCTTAATTCACTTTTCAGAACATCAGAGATTTGATAAAAATGGTAAATGTTTATCTGTTTACTTTACTAAGTAAAATATGATTGTTAAAACACCCCCCTCCCAGCCATTCAAATAAAACGTGCAAGACTGCCCTGAACATCAATTGCAGCTTAATTTCTACGATACAATAAGTTGATTAATATCGAGATCTGAGCGAAGGAATTATTCTTTGGAATTTTTAAATGCCCTTTTTTCAGATGATTAGGTCGAATTTTCTCTTTTGTAGCCACCCTTGGACTTCCGGTACAAGGACTGTCCTTAATGCATTTGATACGTAAGACCCTGTTGAGGCGTAATGTAGTGAAATTTTGCATCAACAACTCTCCATCACCTTTACGTTGAAATTTTCCAGCTAGAACAATGGAAATGCGTACATAAGCCATTTTCCAGTAGCCTTAGAATCGTTACGGGAAAAGAAGGGAGAGTTATTTTTTTGAAATATTGCTGCATTACTTATGAAGAACAGTAAAAAACCGTTAAAACTCCATAATATTGCTAAATGTTTTGTTAAAAATGCAATTTTTGATTTCCGTTAAGCAGACTCAAACTTGACTTCCGGTTATGGTATGGAAATCGTTCAACCGTTAAATTACTGATGTTTACCAAATTGAAGATATTCATAATTTTAAGATACGAAATTCTTTACTTTACACAATTATTTCCCCCTAAAGTAGGGTGTTGCGTTTCTTTTGCGTGTCAGTATAGTACACATACTTTGCTCGAGTCACTTACCAAACTTTTTAATTTTGTATTTGAAAAAGGGGATAAAATATGGAATGAAACTTGTATTGTCCCATTGCATAAGACAGGTAGTAAATCTGACCCAAACAATTATAGAGGATTATCAATAAGCTCAAACTTGGGAAAAGTATTCAATAAAATCATACATTTGAGATTAATCAAATTTACTTTAGATAATAATCAAATTAGCAAAAATCAAATTGGCTTTATGGAACACAGCAGAACAGCCGATCATATATTTTCTATAAAATCTATAATTGAGCATTACAAACTCAAAAAGAAAAAAGTTTATGCAGCATTCATTGATCTGAGAAAAGCATTTGATACTATTTGGAGAACAGGTCTATCTTACATACTTATAAAAAATTGTGTTCCAAAGAAAATTTTCAATGTGATTTATTCTATGTATGCAAGCACCACGAACAAAATAAAGTTTAATGAGGGGTTAAGTGAACCCTTTATATCTGAAAGGGGTGTCAAACAAGGTGATGTATTAAGTCCCTTGCTTTTTAACATTTTCATAAACAAAATTGTTGATGAATTAAACAGTATCAATTCTGATCCGATATTGGTAAAGGACACAAAAATACACTGTTTGTTATATGCAGATGACTTAGTTTTGTTGTCAAGTAGTCCTGATGGTCTACAATGTAGCCTTAATACTCTTGAAAATTATTGTTCTAATTGGAAACTGGAGATTAATACGTCCAAATCAAAAATTCTGGTATTTAATTCTAATGGTAAAACCTTTTTAAACCATTTTACTATTAATGGTATCTGTATTGAAACTGTTGACAAATATTGTTATCTTGGTATAAATCTTAAATGTAATGGCAAATTTAATCTTGCTGCAGCTCGGTTAGTTGATAAAGCCAGAAAAGCATTATTCAAAGTAAAGAAATCCCTCGGTTTACATCATTCCTGTCAATTGCTTGAAAAATTATTTGATACTATGATAATCCCCATTTTGCTTTACGGCAGCGAAGTTTGGGGTATTGATTCATTCATAAAAAATTCAGGCTCAACATCTTATGAAAAAATTCATATTAATTTTTAAAAGAAATCTTAGGAGTTCATTGCAGAACTTCAAATAATGTCTGTTATTCTGAACTCGGTAGACTCCAAAAAAGTCAGATAAAGAATTATTATGTTTGCTATCAAATACCTTGGTTATCTAATTTCGTTGGAACATACGTTGGCACATGAAATTTTTATCAAAACTAAAGATACTAACACATGGTCTATGAGTTTTAATACTTGTCTTAATAACTTAGGATTTTCTTATTTAACAAATTTTAATATGTCAATGAAACCAGTGCTTGGCATTATTAAACAACGCATTCATGATCAAATATTACAAGAACAAAATGCAAATATAATGAACTCCTCAAAACTGTCTTTTTATCAGAAGATTTGTCTTGATAATAAACGTGCTCATTATGTTGACAAACTAGAGTCACTACATGATAGATCATTTTTAGCAAAAATTAGGTTAAGTGCACACAACTTAGAAATTGAAAAAGGTAGATATGTTGAAATTAATAAAAATAATAGGATGTGTAAAGTATGTCAAAACCTTGATATTGAGGATGAAAAACATTTCATTTTGCTATGTCCAAAATATGAAGCACAGAGAAACATATTCAAAACCAAACTATCTACTTTTCCTGACTTTAACCAAACAATTGATAATAATGACAAATTGTTAAAACTATTGATGAAACTAGTTGTAAAAATGTTCTTAAAATATTATCATCATTTTTATATCAAATATCTGATATAAGAAAAAATATTTTAGCTATAAATGAATAACTACATTGAACTGAATCATATGTATGTATTTATATAGTATTTTATAATTACAATACATAATTTGTTACACCAATTGTTTGTATTCTAGTTGTGTTCTACTTTATTATCATACTTATTACTATGTTCCGTGTGGACCTTTACCAATAACTTTAATTGTGTTTGTGCCAATAAAATATTTGTAATTTGTAATTTGTAATTTGTATGAAATGGACAGACGCACAGACAAACAGGAAGTTGACATCGGATTTGACCAAAAATGTATCCCACTGTATGGCATACCTCGAAGAAGATTGTGTTAAAAGAAGTCGGTTCACTTTATGCATAAAATGGCCCTGTAGATATAGCAATTAATTGATCAACACTTGATTTTCTATTTGAAGCATTAAAATAAAATAGAGACTTGGTGCTTTCATATCCTATTAAAAACTTCTCCTAAAAGTTCAGGTCTTGGAGAACTGGCTTTGTGAAATTGCAATGTTCTTGAATTTTTATGTAAATAGGCATAATTGAGTACTTTCAGAGAAGGAAAATAATATGAGCGCACCCTCTGATCTAAAAAATAAAACATGTCCCTGAATCCTCAGAAACAGTTCTATCATTTACTAGTTGCATATTTTAGATCAGAGGTTGCGCTCTATATTAAATATTAAAAAACAACTTTAAAAGGTTGAGGTTTTATGTAGAATTTTTCAGAATATGAGGAAATTGACGCATTTCGTGACGTCATAATGCATTGACTAGCCAGAAAATGACGTCAATTTTATAGGTACCTAGGCACCAAAGATCTAAGTGATATTTAATGCATTGTTAACTAAAACTATGCAGTTTCAGTTTTACAGAAATTCACAGGGCCAAATAAGGCAAAAGTGAACCTTATTCTTTCAAGCCTCTGCGATGAGTAGTTGCTGAGAAAACTGCGACGAAAATGTTACTGCCACAGACAGACAGACAGACAGACAGACACACAAGGGTCAAACAGTTTACCCCGTCTCCTTCGGAGCGGGGGTATAATTAATAGAGTTCATTTCATAGAGAAATTTTTATGCCCTCGATCGAAAGATCCCGGGGTTATATTGCTTTGGTCCTGTCTGTCTGTTTGTCTTTTTTATCTGTCTTTTGTCAACTTTAATCTAGCCCATAACTATTGAGTGGGTGGGGCTATGGCTTTCATATTTATCAGGTGTAATTCTTGTGTTGTGACCTTTGGGTACCACCAAATTTGACCTCTTTACCTTAAAGTTTGACCTACTCTTAATAAAATATACCAAACTTTAACCCTGTCCATAACTTTTAAACAGTTGGAGCTAGGGATGTCATACTTCAAATGTGTATTTATTGTGACAAGACTTTTCAGCTGGTATTAATATTTTTTTTAACTTTGGACTCTGACCTGAAAGTTTGACCCACTTTTTAAAAACTTTAGCCTTGGTCATAACTTTTGAACAGTTGGAGCTACGGCCTTCATATTTCACAGGCGTATTCCTTGTACGTGTAACAAGACCTTCCTTTGGGCACCAACACTTTTGACCTTGACCTTTGAAGTTTAACATGCATTTTAAAGAATTCAACCCTCGCCATAAGCTGCCATACAGGGGCATCAGTGTTTCACAAACATATCTTGTAAACCATGTAATTTTTTCTTGATTATCTGAATGAAACATATGGAGATAACAAACAGTATTCAAGATCAAAAGTCCTTAAAACAATACCAGATAAGCGCAGAGCAAGAACGGACCTCAAAAAAGATCAGAGGTGGGATCAGGTGCCATAAGGGAGTGAGCATCCCCTGCTGACCGGTCGCACCCGCCGTGTGCTCCTTGTCATGATCGGGAAAGAACGGAAAAATCCGTCGTCAATTCAGTGTATAAACAATGGACTAACAATAAGTATGAAAAACGTCAGTCAGCATTTGATTCAATAATAAATTGTTTGCTGACAAAGTCTTTGTATCGACCATAGAACTTCCGAAATGATGTTTTAAATCGAGACTGCTGAAATTGTTTGTCAATAATTTACCTCGTTTCAGGTATTCTTCGTCCGTAGAGCATACTCATGCGTACTGAATCAACTGAGACTACGGATGCAGGAAATGAAGGTATATTACTGCATAAATAAGGGAAGGTGACAATTGAAAAGTTAGACATTTATTGCATGATAGTGAGGGAAATAGAATGAATGTGTTATTTTCAAGAAAAATCATATTGCAGGGCTTAATTTACCTAGGGAAACTATCCAAAGTTTTGGCTGAATAATTCTTTTTTGAACTAACATTCAATGAATTGTTTATTATACAGAAGGCCAACATTTTTTTTATTTTTAGGTTTACGAACATCAGAATGAAAAAGTCCCGTAGGAGGAGGAAATTAAAAAAAATATATTTTGGATACATTATCGACTTTTTCTACATTAATTTTTGCTTCTTTTTTTATGCTCTCCTAACAGGCTTCTTGCCACTGGACACATAAGGGTTACAAAGGGGAAATTACAACCTTTAATTGTTTATTTCATCATTTTCCAGTTGGGGACAGTGATATAAATCTTTTGATGTTGGACAAAATACAGATTTTTTTTTTTTAAATCAATTTTTTTAATCTCTTTTAATATATCTTCATTTTTGTTTTTAATGTGTGTTAGGTAGAAATTATTCTAAAATATTAATATACCCGAGACCTATAAAAGTAATAATTCCTTTCATAAAACAGACAGGGAGTATTCCCAAGGAGTATTGAGGAGTAGGCTAAGGGTGGAATTTTTTTTTAATTAAGTGTAAAATAATTTTTCTGGCTGCCATAAACGATACTACATACCTGTATATAATTGTATATTCTTGTTTTTAAACAGTTAAAATATTTTATTTCTTTAGGCTATTGTTTATTTCTTCATCAGATGGACTTAACTTCTCCCATAGTTTTATTCATTACATCTGATGCATAAGCGACCCTTTTCTGAAGAATGATGCTAAGACTGTAAGCTATGACAGAAACCTAAACAATGTCTCTGACAATAGCTACCATGGGCAGTTTTAAACCTGTGGGAGGAAAATAATTTACAGACAGATGACAGCTACTTTTGAATACGGATACATAATTATCTCACCAACATGTCACTTTGAAACAAAGTCGTCAGCATTTTATTGTTCTCTGAACGGATGAAACGTTTTGAATGGCACTACTATCGATAAATATTTACAGTGAACCAAGCTTTAGTGCTGCTATGAACTTAACACAAATCTCCCTTCATTACCCCTCATGTTCATTTAAAACCGGAAGTACGAGTTCGTAAATTTGAAATCTCAATCCCGACTCAAATTTGACATCGGAAAGAAAAAATTCTGTTTTTCTCAATTTTATTCTTTTTCTGAAAATTCAAAAACTTGAGCGGCGGGTTTGTAAACCTAAAAATAAAAAAAAAAATGCTGGCCGAAACAAGAAAAAAACTTTGTCGCAAATCTGCGGTGATTTTCTTTGATCTTTCTGTGATGATATATCCCATATTACATATCCGATAATACTTTCCACGCCCCATCATATATCACTGCAGTACGCAAAAATCAGGTAAAAATTGTTTTATTGAATTTTGACACTCTAAATGAAATTTACGTCATCAGACATGCGACAAGTTGCTTACATCATAGATTGCCTCGTATTAGTGTAATATCGTTTTCATGGGGCGTGGAAATCGAGGGCAACGGACTCGGCACCTATGATGTAACCTATACATAATAAACAAAAATTTTCAGATTCGGTACCGCTCTCAAATACACTTTCATTTTTTACGTAAATTTGACACATCACACTCCGATGTACAATGTAATATTCAACAATTTTTTGACGTCAACTACTCTCTCGTTTTCAATATCTTTGTAAATATATTTTACTGTTCGTTTTCGTTCAACGAACGGTAACATTTGCGGGGAAAGGCAAGTTATTTGTCCGAAGACTGAGGTGGAATATGATAAAAAGCATGTCTACGACTGGGAAATATGAAGTTTTATGGCCAGGTCAGGTTATAATCTAGAACCAATCAGATAATGTGCTGTATAGAATAATTATAATGAGGCATAATAATTAAAACTACATTTAACAGAGTCCCGCTTATAACCATATTCCATAACTGTGGAAAATCTGCGGATCTGAACAGTTTTCTTTTCTTGTGAGGAGATCATACAGTATTGGTGTCTTTTCAAAGTCAGGCAATATGACAAATCCCGTCTGACTTTGTTCATTTTTCAATACATCTCTCTTTTCCATCTTCATACCCTTACCCACATTGAAACTATGCCAGGCAATGATGTCATCTCCTTCAAATGCAAGATTACAGATGGATGTAATCCTTTGAAGCAGTGAGTCTTCATAAGTTTGTTTCTTCTTGTCAACTTCAACTACAGCGCACTGGCATCCTACTACACCACTTCCATCCTTTATTGCTTATAATTTAGCATGATGTAAAATCACAATTTAAGGAAGAAAAGATTGGCAATTATGGCAGAATCATTTAATGTGAAAATTACCTGCTATGTATTCTGAGCGTATTAATTCAATTCATGAAACTACGCGCAGCAAAGCTTTCTCACAATTATGAAAAAATTATTAACATTTACAGGAATAATCCCAACATCCTCTTAAATGGAATAATGACCATATTTCATTTCAAATCAACAGGTGCTTGGACTTAAATATCCTAAACTACATGAGTGAACTTTAATTGTATGACCCTAACTTTATTTATCTAACATGTAGCTGATACATGTTATAGTTTAAATCTATATGATAAAAATATATTCATGCAGAAATTTGCTATAGGTGTAATAAATTATTATATCTAAAGTATTCTTTTAGAAAAAAATAGTTTCTTTTGAAACAGGATTTAAGATATAGTTAGCCGTTTTATTTCAATGTTAAATGGTAATTTCAGTTATGTATCGCACAAATGCAAAACAAATAGCATGTTCAACCTGCGTGGCGCAGAGGCGGGGGACGTCCGCTCTAGAGTCGCGAAGTAAGGAGTTGATCCTTACGTCGCAGGTTCAAATCCCACTGTGGGAGGCGGAGACCGGTCCTTCGGATGAAACTGTATAAACCGAGGTCCCGTGTCGCAGTAGGTGCTGGCACGAAAAAGATCCTTCCCTGCTCAATGGCCCTGAGAGCCAAGTATAGGACAAAATTTGCATCTCTCCACCGGCAAGTGGTGGCTTCTCCACGTGAGTGAAAAAATTGTCGAGAGGGACGTTTAACAATATTCAATCAATCAAAACAGGCAAAGGTCATCCAAGGATTTTCCACTCCATTTTGGGAATGGATCTTTGATTTGGGTGACATATTACATCAGTTTTGGGGATATTATATTGCTTGATATTTTTTAAGAAAAAGTAAACAGCTATGATGAATAAAATAGATTTTATTCTCAACTCATTCAGATTAACAAACCTTGCTACATGTGTATCGGAGCTCTCAAGCACTTGATATTGTCCCCATGTAAACCCATACTGTGTCGATTACTAGCGCCTTATAAAGCACCAAATCCTGGATCCATACGTAATATTATGTGATACGAAACCGGCTGAACAACGATGGTTGATAAATGCCTTTAATTATGGATGTTTTGAGTTTTCGGGTAATTTATTCATTGGCAAGAAAGTACGATTGCTAATTAGCAACCTTTTCAAGTTCAGTTGCTTATCTGAATCCCCTTGTCAAAGATTGATAGGGAAATTACTTTCCGGGATTAAAAAGAAAGCAATGATTTTCACGAAATTAACTTAGAATTATTCAATAAAACTATTCAATAAAGATTAAAAACCATCAATAGAGTAATCAGCTTATTTGGTTTCAATCTGATCGTTATGTAAACTGATCCCTTATAATTCTTCTATTCCATTGTATCTTTAACTATCTTCTCTATTATTATGCTGTCATGAACCAGAGGTATCGATAACACAGACTTTTCAAACAAAATGATAGGGGATTAAATTATATATGTAAAACCTCAGAAAACGAACAGAAAAGAATTGTTAATCATGTGGCCTAATTGACCATTCCAATTTTATTAGCTTTTATAAATAATCAAACAAAAAACCTATTTTGTTATTTCTTGCTCATGTGAGCTTGGAAAAAAAATATTTTTCAAAGGAAAGAGATTTTGCGGCCTTAAGAAATAAAGACAAGTTTATTGTACTTGACCTCCAAGTGAATTATGCACGTACATGTATAAAGCCAAATGTTTCGCATGTTTCAGTTGTAACATCTTCCAGCTAAAGCTCATGGAAAGAAACGAAAACGAAAACAGCTGCAAATAACGAATTACTATGCATGTATTCGCCACCATGGTTTGTTTTCCCATTCATTCAACGACTGTTCTAAAGCGGTGGAGTGAGGAACTGATCCTTTGTGTCCACTGCTGGACGTAGGGGCCGGTCGTTTGGATGAGCAGGTTTGAACAGAGGTCCAATGTCGCAGGTGCTAGGAAGAAAAAGATGTATACATATAGGTCAAAATTTGTTGTTCACACAAACAAATCCCTCACTGCTCAATGGCCCTGAGTGCTGATTATAGATAAAATTTTGCCAATAGTGGCGTTTCCATCCTTTGATATTAACTTGAAGATGAAATTGTTTTTACACTTTTAGACAATTCTGTACCGTTCCTGTATTGCTAAGTACTGAACTTGATTAGGAAAAGTAATGAACATGTACAGATTTTATTTAAAATGATTACGCCAGTTGATCCCAGGTTAACCCTCAAACGCCAGCATTCCTTGTAGAATGTTTGGGTCATTGACATATTGTTTGTGCAACCACAGGGAAGGTTCTCGCATAGGCAAGAAATGTAAACAGTGAGACAAGGATCTCAGCAATAACACAACCAGCAATCTAATGAAAATTCGATGTTAATCCGCTCTTATTAACCATAAACTAACATCTAACGACATCCCACAAGCCAAAGGTATTATCAGCCAATCAATCCTCGCCTGCAAAATCATCATATATTTGTGATCTTGTCGAAGCGAACAAGACAAAAGCTGTTCCGAATTTGTCCTCTGACTTGACCCTCTATGGGATGTTGTTAGATGTTAGTGTAGCGAGTACAATGTATGCGAGAGTATCTAGCATCTAATTTTAATTAAGTTGCACAACCATGATTGTAGAAAAAGAAGTCTCTGTTGAGACTGTAGCTCTACTGGTTTGTACTTATGACAAAGGATGAGAAAAGAAGCCATTGCCATCAGGAATTTCACAGTCATTTCTATTTTTAGTAACAATAGCAAAACTGTTCTTAGAAATCAAAAACTGATGCGCTATTTTATGTATCTTAGTGTAGTCTTCTTGTGTGCCAAGTAATACTGAAATCATACCATAACTGTAGATATAGAAGGAGTAGCGTTTTAAAGGAATTTCACAGAAAATTCTGTTTTTAGTAACCATGGCAACACTGTTAATCGAAATCAAAAACCGATGCAATATTTTATGTATCTCAGTGTAGTCTACTTGTGTGCCAAGTAATATTAATATCAGACTAAAACTGTAGGAGGAGTAGCGTTTTAAAGGAATTTCACAGAAAATTCTATTTTTAGTAAATATGCCAACACCTTTCATCAAAATCAAAAACCGATGGACTATTTTATGTATTTTAGTGTAGTCTGCTTATGTGCCAAGTTATATTGAAATCAGACCAAAAGTGTAGGAGGAGTAGCGTTTTCAAGGAATTTCACAGAAAATTCTATTTTTAGTAACTATGGCAACACCTTTCATCGAAATCAAAAACCGATGCACTATTTTATGTATCATAGAGTACTCTACTTGTGTGCCAAGTTATATTGAAATCAAATGAAAACTGTAGGAGGAGTAGCATTTTAAAGGAATTTCACAGAAAATTCTATTTTTAGTAACCACGGCAACATCGTTCATCGAAATCAAAAACCGATGCACTATTTTATGAATCTTAGAGTAGTCTACTTGTGTGCCAAGTTATATTAAAATCAGACCAAAACTGTAGGAGGAGTAGCGTTTTGAAAAATTGTTTACGGACAGACAGACAGACAGACGGACGGACACCTTACTATCGCATAAGCTCTTCTGGTCTCTGACCATTAGAGCTAAAAAATTGGCTGGATCATCAAAGTCCATATAGTCTGACATGGCTGTAGAAATGTTACATAATTTGAATAAAAGAGAATTCATGTTAAAAACTTTGTCATGGATAATGACACTGCCGATATCCTAGGAACGCTAATCTTTTGATCCCAATGTTCAGACTTTAACCACACAAAAAAGAACTTCATTAATAAATTGTATCAACTCAAGAAAGAAAAGAGGTATGCCTTAGTGGATCCCAAATCTATTAAACATTTGATAAAATGTTTTGCATATGTTGTGAAATCTAATACAGATCCTGTACAACTGAAAAAGAACGTAGATTCGATCCCATGTCATGTGTTTGGTGATCCTTCTGAATGAGAAATAGGGTAAACCTGGAAGAATAACATCCAAAGAATTCTACCGTACGGTCGATACCTAACTGGTGACGAACTACTCCAAGATTTGAATAATTTATTTGGAACATTCTCAAAAATGTCTAACAAATTTGTGAACAATTGGAAGCACCCAGAAGTGCAGAACAGAGACAGTTTCAACAGGACGGTGGCCTCGAAGAATCCAAAATTTCATTTTTACAGTGGGTCTGAAGGTACATAGCAGATTTTATATAAGAAAACCTTAATCGGAGCATAACATTGCGAATAAAAAAAAAAAAAATGAACTCTCAATTTCTAAATACAACTTGCAATTTTTAAAATGAAATCATTGTACAAATGTAAATGCATGCCATTATCTATTGAACTTGAAGTTACTTCTATATCATGAATAAATACACAAAATTCAACTGCAGGTTGACATATTAATAACCATTCTCTGTAACCACTTAAACTTCGTTGCCACGCATGGTCACCGATTTTGATGAAACTTCACCCATGCTTAGTACTTGACACCAGAAACAAATATCAAACAAAATTTCGTTGCTAAGTGTCTCGGTTGCTATGGCAACAGCCGGAAAAGTTTGAAAAATCGAGATTTTCAGCCACTTTAAATCTTGACTGTGGCTTAATAAAAACTAGAAAAGGCAAACAAACCATTCTCACAAAAACATGACACCTTGATGTTACTTATACTGTAAAGAAACTGTTTAGAATATATCTCTAAATAAGTGGTAACCAAGGGTACATTTGGAATACATTTAAAGTGCTGAAATATGCTGAAAAACACTCCGTATTCACTAATGGTAGGTGTTACATGCTCAAACTCAATCAACGACTTAAGAAAAACAATGAAAATGTTTGACCTTAAGTATATAAGTATAAGCAATATTATTCTATAAATAACTTTTATGGTTGCCATGGTAACACAGAGTAACCATGCAAAACCAGTAACTAAGATTGGGTTAATGCTACTTTCTTGAGGAAAAACATGAAAATTCAAGACTGGCAAATATGCATCCTTAGGACCTTGCAACACCAAAACCATAAGAAATATTGGGTATAATTGCTACTTTGCAGTGTTACCATGGAAACAAAGTAGCAGTGCTTAAAAGTCAATTATTATTCGCTGCATTAAGAATTAAACTGCCATATAATCAAGAAACAAATTAAAGGACTCAGCTTGAATAGTCCTTATCTGTTAGAACTGAAGTTGAATATCATATATTGATAAAACTTGACGAAGAAAACAACACTGTTGCTATGGTTACCAAGAAGGGAAAATGTTCGATTTTGTGAACTTTATATCAATATTAAACCCTGTGTGCCAGCTTCTTGCATCCAGTTGGAGATTGGATGATAGTCAAAATTAAAAGTCAGGTTAGCTGTTAATAAATATCAATCATAAAAGTTTGGGGAATCTACATTTGAGGGTACGTATCCAAGGTAATAAAATATTTTTCAGATTTTTAAGCATATTTTTTCTGCTTATTTCCATAGCAACGCGCTATTTAAAGAATCCGATCTGAATTTTTTTAAATGGGAAAATAAGGACCACACCAACATCTTTAAAAATTGATCATTAGTTATGAGGAAATGTGCTTTCTTAAAAGATAGGATCAGATTTAAACATACAGAGTGTAAATTTGAAGGCTCTCTGTTGTATAAAAACCTTGGCAACCATTGCCAATCAAACTGAAATATTATAATTTGTTCTTGGTATATGTTTCAAGGCTCTTTTCTCTGTTATTTTATCACATTTCATCCTATAATTGCTTTTTATATTTACGTGTATGACTTTATAAAATTCAATGAATATTTTTTTTTTACTTTTTAATAATTTGTTACCATAGTAACGTATGTAATAGTTGATTTACCAAAAATGTTTATCATGCATTTGAGGCAATAGGCCTTCAACTTTTGGAAACAGTCATTGCCAATTGTTTGCTTTGCCGCAAATGTTAATTATGGGGCTCTAAACATGGTAAAAAATGTCATTTTTCAAAATTTTAGACATGTTGCCATGGTAACTATAACACATAGCAACCAATTTTTGCCTGATTTTAGTTAAGGGTATCAAAGACTTTTATCATAGAGAGTTTGGAGAAATTCTGAGACTATGCGTGCCACAGCTCCTATATAAAATTTCAAGTCATTACAGAGAATGGCTCTTAATTTCAATAAAATTTTGAATAAAAAGTGTATTCTTTTTTACAGATTCATAATACTAATAATTTTCTTCAGTGTAACTGTCAAGTCATATGTCCTATGCCAAAGACCAATTCAAAAATTATGTTCATTCATTACTGCACTACTACACCGCTCTAGATAGCTTGATTGATTGATTGTATACTGTTTAACGTCCCTCTCCAGAATATTTCACTGATATGGAGACGTCACCATTGCCGGTGAAGGGCTGCAAATTTAGGCCTATGCTCGGCACTTACGGCCTTTGAGCAGGGAGGGATCTTTATCGTGCCACACCTGCTATGACACGGGGCCTCGGTTTATACGGTCTCATCCGAAGGACCGCCCCATTTAGTCGCCTTTTACGACAAGCAAGGGGGTACTGAGGACCTATTCTAACCCGGATCCCCACGGGTCGCTCTAGATAGCTATCACAATTTTTTTCATCTCTTGAACGTTGGTCTTTTTGTCTTTTGTCCAGTAATCCACATTTACTTACTGGTTGTTGTGGCTTGAAATATTTTGGTTTTGGTCTGATCATTGAAATTCCTATTAAATCATCTAAGCTCTCTGCTGAAAGATTGCATGTCACTCTTTTCAGTACAGAAAAAGCACGTTCCCAAGATGCTTTCAATTTCGATGATGGGGTAAATGTTGATGTTGACGAGGCTTGCTTTTACAACTTCATTGAGCACATCCTTTGTAAAGTGCAGGTACCAAACAAATTTAAATTCCATTACTTTGTTCAGAATTTCCCTGGTCTTCGCTCTGTATTCACTACCGTTTTGTTTTCAGCATAACTCATCAAATGCATGACAATAATTTTCCAGTTTTAATAAAAGTTTGCTGATGGCTGTAAGCTTGTGATCTACTCATATTGTTCCGTTGGCCTTTTCTGGTTTCCTAAACTGTTCCTCAATAATCTCCCCTATTTCTGATGCCTCTTTCTGGCGTTTTGAAGAACCTTTATGAAATTAATATAATGACACTAAAGGTTCAATAACACGCGTAGCTAGGTAAGTTCCTTTAAAACAGTTTTTTTATAGCTATCTCAAGGCGATGAGCTAAGCACCAAACTGTCATAACTGATCAGTTCATCATCATTAACATGTACTTAGAACATTGGCTTAATACCCAGGAGCAAAAGAAAAAGTTTTCGAAGAATTCATGCATTTTCGTTATATAATCATTAGAGCCCCGCCCTAACACCAAAACCCCTGACCCTGAGGCCCTGAAATTCACCCAAACATCAGAACCCCTGACCCAGAGACCATGAAATTCACAATTTTGGAAGATGCCTTATTCAACACAACTATATATTTGGTTTGTTTATTAAATGCCCAGGAGCAAAGAAGAAGATTTTCAGAAAAAAAATGCATTTTCACTATAAAATCTATATATCACTAAAACCCCTGACCCAGGGGCCAAGAATTTCACAATTTTGGTAGAGGACTCAATGCCGATTACAATCATGCAAACAATCTGACTGCTTGATGTCCAGGAGTAAGAATATTTTTAAAGACTGCATTAATTTTAGTGGTTTTGGCCCAATCCCTCAGGCCCTAGGGGAAGTAGGGACCATGCCCATAGGTGCTGTATAGCAAGTTTTGTTGAAATTGGTTCACTGGTTCCAGAGAAGAAGCTATAAATGTTCAAAAGTTTACGACCGACAGACGAAAACAAAACAGGAACCACTGGGCCAGAAAAGCTGAAACTTACGTGGAGGCATCCTGGAGTAGTGTAGATTCCAAATTGTTCAAATCTTGAAATAGTGGTTAGGGCGGGGCCACAGGAGGGAATCAAAGTTTGACACAAAATTATATAGAAAAAACTTTTAAAAATCTTCTGAAGAACCACTGGGCCAGAAAAGCTGAAATTTATATAGATGCATCCTTGGGTAGTGTACATTCTAAATTATTCAATTCATGACCCCCGGGGGAAGGGCAGGGGCATAATTTTGAATCCCAAGTTTTACATGGAAATGTATAGGGAAAAAATTAAAAATCTTCTCAGAAAAGCTGAAAGTTATGTGAAAGCATCCTGGGGAAGTGAAGATTTTAAATTCCCCAAACTATGAAGGTCATTAACCCGTGGGGTAGGGTGAGGTCACAGTAGGTATTACAAGGGGGGAATCTGGTAAAGAACAACATGGTAAAAGCTACTCAGGTGAGCGTTGTGGCCCATGGGCCTCTTGCTATTATAAGGTTAATGTTTAAAGGTCATGTGACAAATGTTAACAGTAGTTTTTCCCCCATGAATATCAAATTTGTACCTCAAAATCTTCATTGAAAATATCCCACCAATTTTTAAATTACGTTAAGCGCTAGAAATCAAAGCTCAAAGTTACTTGCTCAAGAAATCGCTCCCTGATTATCGTTTTTGAATTTCCGATAATGTGAGGTCACAAGAGACCACTTTCATTTTGTGAATCAAAACAAAGCCTAAGAATAGCGACTTTTTTTTCGAAATGGAACCACTTGTCAAAAAAGTTAGTAACGTCATGAAACGGGATCTGCCCTTCACTGTTGCGGATCTTATGAAAGCAGAGTTTCGCAGTAAGAATTTGAAAACATTGACAATCATACCTAAGGTACTCGAATTATTGTTAGCATACAATTGCAAGGTGTCAAGTGTTATGGATACGTTTTAATGAATGGAGAGTGCAAAACAAATTGTGTATAAAACTGAGTTTGAGAAACTTTCTTGACATTGTTTTCGACGTTACAATGTTTTTAACCGTGCTCCGTGGTGACAATATAGGTTGGTTTTAAAATTGGCTAACATGAGTTCCGTTTCATCCAATGGAATGAAACTTCACACATCTACAAAATATATGTTTTTACATATAAAAATGTTCTAGTATTTAATGTTGTAAACATAGGGTGATTATGAGGAGTATTGTTTACGTATTTTTTGAAAGACCCTCGTACATTTGATATTTATTACAAGCATTTTTATTTACAACAGCAACAGCAACGATATTCTGCGGAGCAGTACTAAGCATCCATAATCCACATGAGAATTCTACAGCCAGATCAGAATTTGCTCTACACAGATTATGCTACTTGAATTGTTCAAGTACTAAAAGTACTTAAAAACGTCATTATAGACTTAGGCTATCTTATGCTATATAAATTTAAGCCTTTTGAGCAAAGATGGTGATCATAATGTAGAAAATCTGATGACTAGGTTTTACTTAACTTTTTTTTTTTGTCAATTAAATAATTTAATATATATATTTATTTTGAATATGGTAAGGCCCTATATGAATGAGTTTATCATTCTTTCAATCAGAATTAATCAATTACTTTTTTTTAAATGTATTTAAGAAGTAAGAGTTATGTTTTCTATGTAATAAACCAGACGTCTCTGTCGAGAGTTAAGCTCTACTGGATTTTACTTTAAGCAAAGGAATTGAAAAGTAGCAGTTGCAATTGGGAATTAAAACTTGACAACAGAAATAAATAGAATAATGATCCTTGATTAAGTCTCTTTATCTTCTTAGTGTAGTCTACTTGCATGCCACATTATAGTATAATCAGACTAAAACTGTATTTGGGATAGCATTTTGATAGTATTTTACAGAAATTTCCATCTTTAGTAACCAAGGCATTAATGTTCACCGAAATTTAAAAAATAATAAACAGAACTGTGTATCTCAAAGTAGTCTACTTCTTTGCAAAATTATTTGAAATCAGAACAAAACTGTGGGAGGAGTAGTATTTTGAAAGTGTTTCACAGAAATATCTATTTTTGGTAACCACGGCAACACCGTTTAACGAAATCATAAAACGATAAATAGATTTATATATCTTAGTGTGGTCTACTTTTGTGCAAAGTAATATTGAAATCAGAGCAAAACTGTAGGATTAGTGCCACTTGCACACTTCACTCTTTTTTTTAATTTGTACACTTTAATCTGTAAAATTTACACTTTAAGGTGTAAATTTTACACTTTAATCTGTAAATTTTACACTTTAATCTGTAAAATTTACACTTTAATCTGTAAATTTTACACTTTAATCTGTAAAATTTACACTTTATAGTGTAAATTTTACACTTTAATCTGTACATTTTACACTTTAATCTGTAAATTTTACACTTTATTCTGTAAAATTTACACTTTATTTTGAACAACATAAACTGCTATCGTTTATGATCGAACGGTCGATTTTTAGCTCTACTGGTCAGAGACCAGAAGAGCTTATGCGATAGTAATGCGTCCGTCGTCCGTCCGTCTGTCTGTCTGTCTGTCTGTCTGTCTGTCCGTCTGTCTGTCTGTAAACAATTTTTCAAAATGCTACTCCTCCTACAGTTTTAGTCTGATTTCAATATAACTTGGCACACAAGTAGACTACACTAAGATACATAATTCTGTGTATCGGTTTTTGATTTCGATGAACGGTGTTGCCATGGTTACTAAAAATAGAAATTTCTGTGAAATTCTTTCAAAATGCTACTCCTCCTACAGTTTTAGTCTGATTTCAATATAACTTGGCACACAAGTAGACTACACTAAGATACATAATTTTGTATATCGGTTTTTGATTTCGATGAACGGTGTTGCCGTGGTTACTAATAATAGAAATTTCTGTGAAATTCTTTCAAAATGCTACTCCTTCTACAGTTTTAGTCTGATTTCAATATAACTTAGCACACAAGTAGACTTCAATAAGATACATAATTCTGTGTATCGGTTGTTGATTTCGATGAACGGTGTTGCCGTGGTTACTAAAAATAGAAATTTCTGTGAAATTCTTTCAAAATGCTACTCCTTCTACAGTTTTAGTCTGATTTCAATATAACTTGGCACACAAGTAGACTACAATAAGATACATAATTCTATGTATCAGTTTTTGATTTCGATGAACGGTGTTGCCGTGGTTACTAAAAATAGAAATTTCTGTGAAATTCTTTCAAAATGCTACTCCTTCTACAGTTTTAGTCTGATTTCAATATAACTTGGCACACAAGTGGACTACACTAAGATACATAATTCTGTGTATCGGTTTTTGATTTCGATGAACGGTGTTGCCGTGGTTACTAAAAATAGAAATTTCTGTGAAATTCTTTCAAAATGCTACTCCTCCTACAGTTTTAGTCTGATTTCAATATAACTTGGCACACAAGTAGACTACACTATGATACACAATTCTGTGTATCAGTTTTTGATTTTGATGAACGGTGTTGCCGTGGTTACTAAAAATAGAAATTTCTGTGAAATTCTTTCAAAATACTACTCCTTCTACAGTTTTAGTCTGATTTCAATATAACTTGGCACACAAGTAGACTACAATAAGAGCTTATGCGATAGTAATGCGTCCGTCGTCCGTCCGTATGTCTGTCTGTCCGTCTGTCTGTCTGTCTGTCTGTAAACAATTTTTCAAAATGCTACTCCTCCTACAGTTTTGGTCCGATTTCAATATAACTTGGCACACAAGTAGACTACACTAAGATACATAATTTTGTGCATCGGTTTTTGATTTCGATGAACGGTGTTGCCGTGGTTACTAAAAATAGAAATTTCTGTGAAATTCTTTCAAAATGCTACTCCTCCTACAGTTTTAGTCTGATTTCAATATAACTTGGCACACAAGTAGACTACACTAAGATACACAATTCTGTGTATCAGTTTTTGATTTCGATGAACGGTGTTGCCGTGGTTACTAAAAATAGAAATTTCTGTGAAATTCTTTCAAAATACTACTCCTTCTACAGTTTTAGTCTGATTTCAATATAACTTGGCACACAAGTAGACTACAATAAGAGCTTATGCGATAGTAATGCATCCGTCGTCCTTCCGTCTGTCTGACTGTCCGTCTGTCTGTCTGTCTGTAAACAATTATTCAAAAAACTACTCCTCCTACAGTTTTGGTTTCATTTCAATATAACTTGGCACACAAGTAGACTACACTAAGATACATAATTTTGTGCATCGGTTTTTGATTTCGATGAACAGTGTTGCCGTGGTTACTAAAAATAGAAATTTCTTTGAAATTCTTTCAAAATGCTACTCCTCCTACAGTTGTGGTCTGATTTCAATTTAACTTGGCACAAAAGTAGACTACACTAAGATACATAATTCTGTGCATCGGTTTTTGATTTCGATGAACGGTGTTGCCGCGGTTACTAAAAATAGAAATTTCTTTGAAATTCTTTCAAAATGCTACTCCTTCTACAGTTTTGGTCCAATTTCAATATTACTTGGCACACAAGTAGACTACACTAAAATACATAATTCTGTGCATCGGTTTTTGATTTCGATGAACGGTGTTGCTGTGGTTACTAAAAATAGAAATTTCTTTGAAATTCTTTCAAAATGCTACTCCTCCTACAGATTTGGTCCGATTTTAGTATAACTTGGCACACAAGTAGACTACACTAAGATACATAATTCTGTGCATCAGTTTTTGATTTCGATAAACGGTGTTGCCGTGGTTACTAAAAATAGAAATTTCTGTGAAATTCTTTCAAAATGCTACTCCTCCTACAGTTTTGGTCCAATTTCATTATAACTTGGCACACAAGTAGACTACACTAAGATACATAATTCTGTGCATCGGTTTTTGATTTCGATGAACGGTGTTGCCTTGGTTACTAAAAATAGAAATTTCTGTGAAATTCTTTCAAAATGCTACTCCTCCTGCAGTTTTGGTCTGATTTCAGTATAACTTGGCACACAAGTAGACTATACTAAGATACATAATTCTGTGCATTGGTTTTTATTTTGATGAGTGGCAAGGATCATTTTTCTATTTTTTGCTGATTTAAAGTCTCAAGTCCCAACTGCTACTTTTCTCTTCCTTTGTTTTAAGTATAAACCAGTAGAGCTACAGTCTCGACAGAGACTTCTGGTTGATGTTTTACCTCTAAAACTTGAAAAAAAGTATTAAACTGTGATGCTTACAAGAAACGTCATTGAATCAAAATATATGAAATTTATTGCCGTTCCAAAATTACTATAAACATACTTTGATATCAATGTCACATTCATCTAGAATATGTACATGTATGTTTGATACATGTTCTTCATTTATATTTTAAGAAAAGTTATACTTGTATCAGTAATACTAATTTGCGTATCATTTGCATTTATTGTAAAAAAGAAAATCAAATTTAAATATTATCTTGCATGATTAACGGTCTTTTGGCTTTAAAATGCGTTACTAAGGATGTATGAATTTGCTAAATTGACTATGAGAATAAACAAATAAAGTGTAAAATTTACAGATTAAAGTGTAAAATTTACACTATAAAGTGTAAAATTGACACTATAAAGTGTAAAATTTACACATTAAAGTGTAAAATTAACAGATTAAAGTGTAAAATTTACACATTAAAGTGCAAAATTTACACTTCAAAGTGTAAATTAACAGATTAAAGTGTAAATTTCACATATTAAAGTATAAAATTCACAGATTAAAGTGTAAAATTTACAGAATAAAGTGTAAAATTTACAGATTAAAGTGTAAAATTTACACTTTAAAGTGTAAAATTTACAGATTAAAGTGTACAAATTAAAAAA
>NW_026925605.1:0-26218 GCF_032062105.1 Saccostrea cuccullata
GGCATCATCCAATTTCTTCAAAATATACAAAAAATTCAATCAGTATTACTATCCCTTCAGAAATACGTATTTTTCAATTATATCTCCAAAATAAAACACTATTCGCCCGGCGGCAACAAACTTCAAAAAAATATTTTTAGTAGATAAGTCACAGTAAACGTCACAAGGTCATTGACCTTAGTGTCATTTGAAAGAATGTAATCAGTGAAGTAAGCATACCAAATATGAAATCTCTATCTCTCATGGCTCAAAAGTTGTGGTAAAAGTTCTAAAGCTATTCTAGCATATAGGTCAGTCAAGGTCACAAGGTCATGACCTTGGTGTCATTAGGAAGAACTTTATTAGTGGAGTATGCATACCAAATATAAAGTCTCTACCTTTAATGGTTCAAAAGTTACGGTGAAAGTGAAAAAAAAAACTATTTTTAGCATATAGGTCACAGTCAATGTCACAAGGTCATTGACTTGGTTGTCATTTAAAAGAGCTTTATTGATGGAGTATGCATAATGAATATGAAGTCTCTATCTCTCATGGTTCAAAAGTTGTGGTGAAGGTTAAAGAACTTTGACAACAGACAAACTGAATGGACAAAAACAATATACGCATCTACTGATCGTAGGGCATAATTAAATTTGGGCCTAGGATAGGACTTGCGTTGAGAGTTGAAGTTCTGATATCAAATTAAAAATATGTCTCTTTGCATATGCAAACTTGTCTGACTTGTTTTCAATTAAGATTCCTTATTTTATAAACATGTCATTTCCCTACAATATATGAATCCTAATTCAAACATAAAATGTTAAATTTATTACATAAATAGTCAATCAGGTCAAAAAGTGTTGACACACAACTCCATACTTATTGCATCTTTATGAATGCTGCAGGATAAACAAAACACTTGAGCAGAAAATTCAGTAGGTTGGACAAGCCTCACCTTCCATCACATTTTCTTAGCCTCGTCCAAATATCACTTCTAATTTAGGATATTATAAATAATCTTTTATTTCTATATTTAAACACGAAGAAGTGAATGGTTTCTTTAAAACTGAGCTAAACACTTTTCAAGAAAAAATATGTCATAAGAAAGGTCATGGTTGAAAAGATGATGCAGATGCATAGCTCTCAACAAAATCTAACATCATGGTGTTTGATAAAATTATCTTGAATGGGTTTCTTAAAACCAAGCTAAATACCAATCTCAGAAAAGCGAAGTCAAGGTCAAAGGCATGGTTGAGATCAAAAAATGTAGATGCAATTTAATTGCTCTCATTGTATGTTAATCATCATCTAAAATTTGACATCACTATCCTGAATGTTTTTTTTTTAAACTGAGCTAAACACAAAAAGTGAGGTCAAAGTGAAAGAAAGGTCAAAGTCAAAAGTGTTGATGCAATTCAATAGCCCCAATCAGTATGTTTCCACATTAAAGTTTCATTAAAATAATTACCAATAAATGGTTTCCTAACAACTGAACTAAACACAAGTTTATAAAAATAAGGTCATGGTCAAAGGTCAAGGTAAAAAAAAATGATGATGCAGATGCATAGCTCTTATCAATATCTATCATCAAATGAAGTTTGATAAAAATATCTTGAATAGTTTCTTTGAAACTGGGCTTTGAACAGACCTAAATGTAATGTGCAACGGAATGACAGAAGATAAACATGACAAACACTATATGCCCCGGCCATATTCGTCGCAGGGCATATACATTACCCTGGTCACTCATCTGGAAAATGTAGGCAAGATTCAAGATCTAAAGCAAGTATTATTCATCTTATTCTGATAAATATAGTTTCCAAGGACACTCCTGAACAAACAAAATAGAAATACCAAAGAAATACAAATGGTAAGAAGCATCAAAATAAAATCATTAAACAACATGTTCCAAACAATCTTTTTTTTTCTGGTTAGTGTATATCTCAACATCAATATCAATACAAGTATGAATCAAGTAGAACTTATAGTTACTTAAAAGGCCTGTTTAAACATTTTTTAACCTGTTTACTTTTAATATCAAGAAAATTTTGGTTAATTCCAACATATACAACAAATATGGAAGTTTTCATCCTTATATGCACCACTTATGCACATTTATTCAGAACAGGTCATATTATGAACCTATTCATAAAACATTACCCTGGTCACTCATCTGGAAAATGTACACTTAACAAAACTTCTTAGTGTTAACCCTAATAAATGTAATTATATAAAAAATACATCATAGAATGGATTGAAATTTTCAATATTTTGTAACCAATGTATCTCCTTAACAATCGATAAAAGAAAATCGAATATCACATGAGAAAATCAATGTACCGTGACGAAGTTAAAAAACAAGAAAACGGCTCGTCGCAGCACGTGTTTCTTGAAATCGGGTAAATTTTTTTACCATTGTCAATCTTCAACGAGTGTTTGAATGAAAAAAACATGAAACATGGGCAGAATGTCCATTGAGGAAAGAGCAATAGCCGTTGGAATGCTGGTATCAGGATCGTCCTTACGACAGGTAATACTCATTTTTAATCTGATGTTTTTTTAGCTCGATGTCATCTGTAAAAATTGACAACCAGTATCAAATGTCATTTTTACCCATTTTTACAGCAGGTTGCGCGTCATTTTCACCGACAACTTACAGCAATTCGCAAGCTTTGGGCCAAATTCAACCAAACCGGAAGTGTTCAGGATCTTCGTCGAAGGCCAAGATCTCGCGTCACAACAAGGTTTCAGGATCGTTGCATGGTTCTCAACCACTTAAGAGATAGATTTAAGCCTGCAACTTTAACTACAAGACAAACAAATGGTACCCATGGTCGACCAATATCACCCCAGACAGTGCGAAACCGCCTCAAAGAGGTACACTTACGTGCAAGACGTCCAAGGAGGGTTTTGGTATTAACCCGACGGCATCAAATTGCACGTCTTGCATGGGCGAGAAGACACCTCAGACTTACTAGAGCTGACTGAGCAAATGTTTTATTTGTGGATGAAACCAAAATAAAGCTACGAAGTGCTGATGGCAGGAAAAAGAGTGTACCGCTGGCGAGGAGGACGTCACAGTGCGGCCTGTGTTGAGGAGATGGACAGATTTGGTGGTGGTGGTAATCTTATGGTATGGGAAGGAGTGTCAATGCACACGAAAACTCCAATCATTCGTGTTAACGGCGGTCTAACAGCAGCGAGGTATCAAAATGACATCCTGAGACCGGTTCTTGTCCCGCATGTTGCAAGAAACAGACGCATGGTTTTGGCACAGGATAATGCCCCCTGTCATAGCGCTAGAACAACCCAACAATTTCTGGCAATAAACAACATCCGTGTGATGCCCTGGCCTGCAAAATCCCCGGATCTAAATCCGATAGAACACAATTGGGACTTGATCAAAAGAAATGTGAAAGCTCTCCCCCCTCCGCACGACATCAACGCATTAGAAAGATCTGTTCAGCAGGTTTGGCAGCAGATACGTCAGCCAACTATTCAGAGATACATTGTATCAATGAGAAAGCGATGTCTTGCTGTGATTAGGGCGAGAGGTGGTCATACTCCATATTGATTGATTTCTGTGAATTTCCATTCAGAGGGTACACCATTTTCTAGACTCATTGCTGAGTAGTATGACGACTAATTTACATGAAGTTTATGTATCATGACAATGAAATAAGTATCATTAACTATGAATTAAAGAAATTACTTAGTGTTTTTCTTTGTTCATTAAAACTAAGAAAACCTTGGGTGAACACTTAGAAGTTTGGTTCAGTGTAGATTAAATTCAGAATCCAAAGCAAGTATGAAAGTTTCATTCCTGGATACATCATCCATGTTTATTTTTTTGGTTAAAATATTGTTTGAATTCATTCATATGGAAAATAAAGGTCAGATCCAGCATCCAAAGTAAAATGTTACATGGACAATAATGTCCCCTACCAGGTATTTGCAATATTTTTGCAAAATCCATCTTGCTTCACCGACACTGAATATGCTATAATATTGCACTTTTACATAGTCATTACATAGCCTTTTTAATGATATTAAGAATTGTACAGTTGCACAATGTTTTGCAAGCTTTAAACAAACTTTTAAAATTTCAGATAAAGAAGAATATGCATATACCGTATAAATCCTATTAACCATCCTGGGCACTAAGGAAATTGTGATAAAGGGGCGGTTTTTTTTGGTATCCTCATAATATTTAATGCCATATTTTAAGTTTTGAAAACTTTTGAGCAAAAACAGGGCTCTCAATTCTCCAAATATAATTAAAAGAACAACTAAAATAATTTTTAACTTTACTTTACGTGAAGATAATCTACCTAAATTATGTTAAACTGATCATTCTTAACCGAAAAATTGGATAATAGAGAAATTTCTATTTCATTTGCTTCAAATGTTGGCAGATTTTTGATATGCTTCTAGATAATTTTAATCACATTACAGGGGACCCTTATTTCCAGACAATTGAAAAGACCTAGGGGTGCTTATCAGGTCCAGTACAATCACTAGATTTAGCTACGTAGGTAGAATTACCTACGTAGCGTTACTGTATACAGGGTTATTTTCACCCCGTGTTATTTTCGCCCTTTTGCACTTGCGAATTATTTTGCCCCGTTTTAAATTCGCCCAGTCTAAGTTTTGTTTTAGAAATTATGCTGTGTAATTTCAATTTGCACCGTTTTAAATTCGCCCAATCAGGAAGAGGGCGAAAATAAACCGGGGGCGAAAATTTCCCTGTATACAGTATTTACCTACCTCAGGTAGCTTTATTTGGCTATTTCAATGCAACTTTTCAAAGTTGTTCCTTTTATTTAAAAGAGACAAAATAATCGTAATTAAATGGCCATTAATATTTATTCTAAGAAGGTTTTAAAATACGATCCAGAGCAGAGATAATTTATACATCGCTGCGTTTTGACAATTTAGAGCAAAACATGTAATTCCATTGTTTAGTTAACTGTCCTCTCTCATGCGTGCGGTGAGGCATGGCTGAGTATGATCACTTCACATTGTGCTGAATAATTACCGACCTATTATTGTGTTAACCTGAACTGGACTTCTTTGTCATTTCATTCAAGGAGTAACTGTTCTAACTGTCATACATAGCTCCAAAACTTTCAGAACTTTGATTGCAATTGCTCAGAAATAGACATTTCCTCAAGAATGATTTTTTCATGTTCAACGTTGAAAATGATCACTGCTGACACTGCATCAAAATTATATTTTCTGCACACCCTGAGAAAAAGGCTTTTTTATAAAAATAAATTGATTTGGTAGCTAAATAAAGCTACCTCAGGTAGTTAAAAAAAGCTAAGTAGATAAATCAAGCTACATAGCTAAATCTAGTGATTGTACCTGACTTGCTTATAGTTATAGAGGCAGGGGCAGTTAATGGGGATTAAATGGTAAGTCTTGTTTAACTCTGAATCATTCCTATTACACAGCTACAATGCAAGCTTACATACAGAATATTAATACACGTACAAGTCACAAAAAGTGCCGTTTTGCATATACTAAGTGCCGTTTTCACTTTCAGTAAGTGCCATTTTCACGACACTAGGTACCGTTCGAATGATTGTAAATGACTAAATATTTCATCACGTTTCAATTTCAGGCACATTTTCGACATAAATACAAAAACAACATATTAAATACCCAGTAAAAATAATTTTTTGTTACATATATAAATTGCTCGAACCGGCAATCCTTTATCACAGTCTAAAATTATGTCACCTCAAAAACGATTACCGAGAAATCGAATTCGCAAAAGCACTTCACATTCCATGCTGTTTAAACTTAATAACTACAAATAATCATACCCACCGTTCGCAATGCAAACAGTTGAACCTAAGAAAAACACAAATTAAATCGTATAATGACGCTTAGCTTTCTCCGAAGACTCTTCTGAGTTGCCGGAAGACGCTGAGAGGCCGATTACAGGTATACGCATGCGTGAAATATTCTAAATCACAAAATGTATCGGCGTCGCAACTATATTTCCGGAATACTAAAATCGGTTGAAAAATCTCTCTTGGGTGCATGATTGAATTTCATACACTGTTTATAAACATTATTACAGACATTCTAGTGCATATTCTAATAGGTATTCTAATACTAATTCTAATAGGTAATTTACTATAAAGATTTTCAATGCACCATGCTTTATTTCATACTATCATGGAACTAAACATACCCTGGGGACACTATCCCCAAACCCAGAGGTTAGGCATTTTAAAATGTTTAGGGCTTATTGATTATTATAAGCTTAATCATACTCATGCAAAGTGTTTGACTGCCTATAATTTTCAGAAGTAAAAGAGTTATCTATAGTAACGCACTTTCCATATATAATGAGTTATCTATAGTAACGCACTTTCCCTATATAATCAAGACAAACCCCCACCCCAAAACCCTTCACCCTGGGGCCACAAATTTCACAATTTTGAAAGAGGCACCCTTGGTCATCATTACCATGCACCTAGTTTATCTGTTTTATTTACAGGGGGAAAGAAGAAGATTTCTAAAGAATTTTACATTTTCACTATATGATCAACAAAGCCCGCCCTAAGTAAGAACCCCTGACCCTGGGGCCATGGATTTCACAATTTTGGTAAAGGGCCCTATGCTGATTAAAATTATGCCAACAGTTTGACTGCTTGATGTCCAGGAGTAAAGAAGAAGATTTTTAAAGATTGCATTAATTTTAGTGGTTTTGGCCCAGCTCCTCAGGCCCCAGGAGGGCAGGGGCCATGAAAATCACAATTTTTGTTTCCCTTTACCCATAGATGCTTTGTGCCAAAACTGGCTAAAATTGGTTTAGTAGTTTCAGAGAAGAAGCTGAAAATGTTCCTTCTCCAACTGCTCTACATTGTTTCTTTTCCTTTTCTTTGCTTCTCTTTCCTTTAAACAGAATTCTGTACTCTGTCTTGATTTAGTTTTACTTTTTAAAGTACTTTCTCTGTCCTTCTGCTTTGTCTTTGAATTTTCTCTACTTTTCTTTTTGCAAGCAAGTTCTTTCTCTTTAAATTCTTTACTTTGTCTTGCTTTAGTTTTACTTTTTAATGTACTTTCTCTGTCCTTCTGTTTTGTCTCAGAATTTTCTCTGTTTTTTTGTTTGGAAGCAAGTTCTTTCTCTTTAAATTCTTTACTTTGTCTTGCTTTGGTCATACTTTGTAATGTACTTTCTCTGTCCTTCTGTTTTGTCTGAAAATTTTCTCTCTTTTTTTGTTTGGAGGCAAGTTCTTTCTCTCTAAATTCTTTACTCTTCCTTGCTTTGGTCATACTTCTAAGGTTACTTTCTCTGTCCTTCTGCTTTCTCTCTGGATTTTCTCTGACAATTTTTTTTGAGGTAAGTTCTTTCTCTTTAAATTCTTTACTCTGCCTTGCTTTAGTCATACTTCTAAGGTTACTTTCCCTGTCCTTCTGTTTTATCAGCGAGTTTTCTCTTCTTTTTCGCATATAATTTCTCATATATTCATTTCGATTTTCTTGAGGTGAATCAGAAGTGTTACATTTTTTTGACATATTCTCTTGGAAGTCAAAGTACTTATCAATTAAAGAAGGTCGTTTGCTTCCCGCATTAGATACACTTGTTATTTGTGTTACAGACACTGGCTGAATCTCAAACTGGCTTGTCATTGAAATATTGCAACTTTGATAAAATGCAAACATGTAGTCCACAAGTTGATCGATATCACTAAAAGTGATTTTAATAGCCTTACCATCTGCAGATGAAAGACCGTCCTCTCCATGTGAATACGAATCAAAAAATACAGGACAGTTCTTGTCATTGACATATATTGCTGAGCAAAGTCCTCCAACTATAATTAATCCTTGATTGAATAGTCTAAAGAGTAGCTCAATACCTGTCTTCAAATTATTACTTTGGCATGAATTGTCCCAATCAATGTGAGTTACTGTTCCCTAGATCTCTTCATGATAGCATATTTCATACTGGTTATCGTTCACAAAAACAAAATTGGGAAGTTCTTGAAATTGTAGCATTTTGATACAATTTGAACAGTTGACTGTAATTCTGCAATTCTGACTCGATATAAATCATCCGCAGCAAAGAGAACTTCATCTAGTTCTGCTGAAGTAGACGCACTTTTCAAAATGATCGACATCAAAGCATTGCATGTGCACTGAACTCCTCTTGAGAAAGGTGGAAATAAATTAATAGCTTGATTAATTGTTGCAAATAATTTTGTCACAGGCAAATTTTTCTCAATGAAAGACAAACATGAAGCTTGTTCAGGGCAAGAGAAACTTTCGCTTGCTTTTTTTAAATCTAAAGAAAAATTATCAGTATCCTTGGAATAAAATGCCACATTGTTAGATGTCATAGAATGAAGTGGCAAACTGTTGAATTTACAAGTTTCGAAGGTAAACAGGTATAGTTTAGAGACCCAGAAGACAAATTTGCATTGTTAATACATGTAGTATCCAAAGGCATATTGGCAGAGTTCATAGTGTCCGAAGGCAAATTTGCAATGATACTGGTGCCCGAAGGCGAATTTGCACTGTTTCTGGTGCCCGAAGGCGAATTTGCACTGTATCTGGCGCCCGAAGGCAAATCTAGTACTCTTTTTAAGGAGGCAGTATCCCCCCTGTCTTTAGCACTATTTTTTACGTGGCTAGCTTCCACGAGTTTCAAAGGTCCGTCAATTGTTGCGTCAATTGTTGGGTCTTTCGTACTATTTTTTACGTGGCTAGTATCCACGAGTCTATTGTCACTTCTACCACGACTCTGGTTCCCCATCTTCACCAGTCCCATCCTCCAGTTCTTTTTGCGAGGCATCATCCAATTTCTTCAAAATATACAAAAAATTCAATCAGTATTACTATCCCTTCAGAAATACGTATTTTTCAATTATATCTCCAAAATAAAACACTATTCGCCCGGCGGCAACAAACTTCAAAAAAATATTTTTAGCATATAGGTCACAGTCAAGGTCACAAGGTCATTGACCTTAGTGTCATTTGAAAGAATGTAATCAGTGAAGTAAGCATACCAAATATGAAATCTCTATCTCTCATGGCTCAAAAGTTGTGGTAAAAGTTCTAAAGCTATTCTAGCATATAGGTCAGTCAAGGTCACAAGGTCATGACCTTGGTGTCATTAGGAAGAACTTTATTAGTGGAGTATGCATACCAAATATAAAGTCTCTACCTTTAATGGTTCAAAAGTTACGGTGAAAGTGAAAAAAAAAACTATTTTTAGCATATAGGTCACAGTCAATGTCACAAGGTCATTGACTTGGTTGTCATTTAAAAGAGCTTTATTGATGGAGTATGCATAATAAATATGAAGTCTCTATCTCTCATGGTTCAAAAGTTGTGGTGAAGGTTAAAGAACTTTGACAACAGACAAACTGAATGGACAAAAACAATATACGCATCTACTGATCGTAGGGCATAATTAAATTTGGGCCTAGGATAGGACTTGCGTTGAGAGTTGAAGTTCTGATATCAAATTAAAAATATGTCTCTTTGCATATGCAAACTTGTCTGACTTGTTTTCAATTAAGATTCCTTATTTTATAAACATGTCATTTCCCTACAATATATGAATCCTAATTCAAACATAAAATGTTAAATTTATTACATAAATAGTCAATCAGGTCAAAAAGTGTTGACACACAACTCCATACTTATTGCATCTTTATGAATGCTGCAGGATAAACAAAACACTTGAGCAGAAAATTCAGTAGGTTGGACAAGCCTCACCTTCCATCACATTTTCTTAGCCTCGTCCAAATATCACTTCTAATTTAGGATATTATAAATAATCTTTTATTTCTATATTTAAACACGAAGAAGTGAATGGTTTCTTTAAAACTGAGCTAAACACTTTTCAAGAAAAAATATGTCATAAGAAAGGTCATGGTTGAAAAGATGATGCAGATGCATAGCTCTCAACAAAATCTAACATCATGGTGTTTGATAAAATTATCTTGAATGGGTTTCTTAAAACCAAGCTAAATACCAATCTCAGAAAAGCGAAGTCAAGGTCAAAGGCATGGTTGAGATCAAAAAATGTAGATGCAATTTAATTGCTCTCATTGTATGTTAATCATCATCTAAAATTTGACATCACTATCCTGAATGTTTTTTTTTTAAACTGAGCTAAACACAAAAAGTGAGGTCAAAGTGAAAGAAAGGTCAAAGTCAAAAGTGTTGATGCAATTCAATAGCCCCAATCAGTATGTTTCCACATTAAAGTTTCATTAAAATAATTACCAATAAATGGTTTCCTAACAACTGAACTAAACACAAGTTTATAAAAATAAGGTCATGGTCAAAGGTCAAGGTAAAAAAAAATGATGATGCAGATGCATAGCTCTTATCAATATCTATCATCAAATGAAGTTTGATAAAAATATCTTGAATAGTTTCTTTGAAACTGGGCTTTGAACAGACCTAAATGTAATGTGCAACGGAATGACAGAAGATAAACATGACAAACACTATATGCCCCGGCCATATTCGTCGCAGGGCATATACATTACCCTGGTCACTCATCTGGAAAATGTAGGCAAGATTCAAGATCTAAAGCAAGTATTATTCATCTTATTCTGATAAATATAGTTTCCAAGGACACTCCTGAACAAACAAAATAGAAATACCAAAGAAATACAAATGGTAAGAAGCATCAAAATAAAATCATTAAACAACATGTTCCAAACAATCTTTTTTTTTCTGGTTAGTGTATATCTCAACATCAATATCAATACAAGTATGAATCAAGTAGAACTTATAGTTACTTAAAAGGCCTGTTTAAACATTTTTTAACCTGTTTACTTTTAATATCAAGAAAATTTTGGTTAATTCCAACATATACAACAAATATGGAAGTTTTCATCCTTATATGCACCACTTATGCACATTTATTCAGAACAGGTCATATTATGAACCTATTCATAAAACATTACCCTGGTCACTCATCTGGAAAATGTACACTTAACAAAACTTCTTAGTGTTAACCCTAATAAATGTAATTATATAAAAAATACATCATAGAATGGATTGAAATTTTCAATATTTTGTAACCAATGTATCTCCTTAACAATCGATAAAAGAAAATCGAATATCACATGAGAAAATCAATGTACCGTGACGAAGTTAAAAAACAAGAAAACGGCTCGTCGCAGCACGTGTTTCTTGAAATCGGGTAAATTTTTTTACCATTGTCAATCTTCAACGAGTGTTTGAATGAAAAAAACATGAAACATGGGCAGAATGTCCATTGAGGAAAGAGCAATAGCCGTTGGAATGCTGGTATCAGGATCGTCCTTACGACAGGTAATACTCATTTTTAATCTGATGTTTTTTTAGCTCGATGTCATCTGTAAAAATTGACAACCAGTATCAAATGTCATTTTTACCCATTTTTACAGCAGGTTGCGCGTCATTTTCACCGACAACTTACAGCAATTCGCAAGCTTTGGGCCAAATTCAACCAAACCGGAAGTGTTCAGGATCTTCGTCGAAGGCCAAGATCTCGCGTCACAACAAGGTTTCAGGATCGTTGCATGGTTCTCAACCACTTAAGAGATAGATTTAAGCCTGCAACTTTAACTACAAGACAAACAAATGGTACCCATGGTCGACCAATATCACCCCAGACAGTGCGAAACCGCCTCAAAGAGGTACACTTACGTGCAAGACGTCCAAGGAGGGTTTTGGTATTAACCCGACGGCATCAAATTGCACGTCTTGCATGGGCGAGAAGACACCTCAGACTTACTAGAGCTGACTGAGCAAATGTTTTATTTGTGGATGAAACCAAAATAAAGCTACGAAGTGCTGATGGCAGGAAAAAGAGTGTACCGCTGGCGAGGAGGACGTCACAGTGCGGCCTGTGTTGAGGAGATGGACAGATTTGGTGGTGGTGGTAATCTTATGGTATGGGAAGGAGTGTCAATGCACACGAAAACTCCAATCATTCGTGTTAACGGCGGTCTAACAGCAGCGAGGTATCAAAATGACATCCTGAGACCGGTTCTTGTCCCGCATGTTGCAAGAAACAGACGCATGGTTTTGGCACAGGATAATGCCCCCTGTCATAGCGCTAGAACAACCCAACAATTTCTGGCAATAAACAACATCCGTGTGATGCCCTGGCCTGCAAAATCCCCGGATCTAAATCCGATAGAACACAATTGGGACTTGATCAAAAGAAATGTGAAAGCTCTCCCCCCTCCGCACGACATCAACGCATTAGAAAGATCTGTTCAGCAGGTTTGGCAGCAGATACGTCAGCCAACTATTCAGAGATACATTGTATCAATGAGAAAGCGATGTCTTGCTGTGATTAGGGCGAGAGGTGGTCATACTCCATATTGATTGATTTCTGTGAATTTCCATTCAGAGGGTACACCATTTTCTAGACTCATTGCTGAGTAGTATGACGACTAATTTACATGAAGTTTATGTATCATGACAATGAAATAAGTATCATTAACTATGAATTAAAGAAATTACTTAGTGTTTTTCTTTGTTCATTAAAACTAAGAAAACCTTGGGTGAACACTTAGAAGTTTGGTTCAGTGTAGATTAAATTCAGAATCCAAAGCAAGTATGAAAGTTTCATTCCTGGATACATCATCCATGTTTATTTTTTTGGTTAAAATATTGTTTGAATTCATTCATATGGAAAATAAAGGTCAGATCCAGCATCCAAAGTAAAATGTTACATGGACAATAATGTCCCCTACCAGGTATTTGCAATATTTTTGCAAAATCCATCTTGCTTCACCGACACTGAATATGCTATAATATTGCACTTTTACATAGTCATTACATAGCCTTTTTAATGATATTAAGAATTGTACAGTTGCACAATGTTTTGCAAGCTTTAAACAAACTTTTAAAATTTCAGATAAAGAAGAATATGCATATACCGTATAAATCCTATTAACCATCCTGGGCACTAAGGAAATTGTGATAAAGGGGCGGTTTTTTTTGGTATCCTCATAATATTTAATGTCATATTTTAAGTTTTGAAAACTTTTGAGCAAAAACAGGGCTCTCAATTCTCCAAATATAATTAAAAGAACAACTAAAATAATTTTTAACTTTACTTTACGTGAAGATAATCTACCTAAATTATGTTAAACTGATCATTCTTAACCGAAAAATTGGATAATAGAGAAATTTCTATTTCATTTGCTTCAAATGTTGGCAGATTTTTGATATGCTTCTAGATAATTTTAATCACATTACAGGGGACCCTTATTTCCAGACAATTGAAAAGACCTAGGGGTGCTTATCAGGTCCAGTACAATCACTAGATTTAGCTACGTAGGTAGAATTACCTACGTAGCGTTACTGTATACAGGGTTATTTTCACCCCGTGTTATTTTCGCCCTTTTGCACTTGCGAATTATTTTGCCCCGTTTTAAATTCGCCCAGTCTAAGTTTTGTTTTAGAAATTATGCTGTGTAATTTCAATTTGCACCGTTTTAAATTCGCCCAATCAGGAAGAGGGCGAAAATAAACCGGGGGCGAAAATTTCCCTGTATACAGTATTTACCTACCTCAGGTAGCTTTATTTGGCTATTTCAATGCAACTTTTCAAAGTTGTTCCTTTTATTTAAAAGAGACAAAATAATCGTAATTAAATGGCCATTAATATTTATTCTAAGAAGGTTTTAAAATACGATCCAGAGCAGAGATAATTTATACATCGCTGCGTTTTGACAATTTAGAGCAAAACATGTAATTCCATTGTTTAGTTAACTGTCCTCTCTCATGCGTGCGGTGAGGCATGGCTGAGTATGATCACTTCACATTGTGCTGAATAATTACCGACCTATTATTGTGTTAACCTGAACTGGACTTCTTTGTCATTTCATTCAAGGAGTAACTGTTCTAACTGTCATACATAGCTCCAAAACTTTCAGAACTTTGATTGCAATTGCTCAGAAATAGACATTTCCTCAAGAATGATTTTTTCATGTTCAACGTTGAAAATGATCACTGCTGACACTGCATCAAAATTATATTTTCTGCACACCCTGAGAAAAAGGCTTTTTTATAAAAATAAATTGATTTGGTAGCTAAGTAAAGCTACCTCAGGTAGTTAAAAAAAGCTAAGTAGATAAATCAAGCTACATAGCTAAATCTAGTGATTGTACCAGACTTGCTTATAGTTATAGAGGCAGGGGCAGTTAATGGGGATTAAATGGTAAGTCTTGTTTAACTCTGAATCATTCCTATTACACAGCTACAATGCAAGCTTACATACAGAATATTAATACACGTACAAGTCACAAAAAGTGCCGTTTTGCATATACTAAGTGCCGTTTTCACTTTCAGTAAGTGCCATTTTCACGACACTAGGTACCGTTCGAATGATTGTAAATGACTAAATATTTCATCACGTTTCAATTTCAGGCACATTTTCGACATAAATACAAAAACAACATATTAAATACCCAGTAAAAATAATTTTTTGTTACATATATAAATTGCTCGAACCGGCAATCCTTTATCACAGTCTAAAATTATGTCACCTCAAAAACGATTACCGAGAAATCGAATTCGCAAAAGCACTTCACATTCCATGCTGTTTAAACTTAATAACTACAAATAATCATACCCACCGTTCGCAATGCAAACTGTTGAACCTAAGAAAAACACAAATTAAATCGTATAATGACGCTTAGCTTTCTCCGAAGACTCTTCTGAGTTGCCGGAAGACGCTGAGAGGCCGATTACAGGTATACGCATGCGTGAAATATTCTAAATCACAAAATGTATCGGCGTCGCAACTATATTTCCGGAATACTAAAATCGGTTGAAAAATCTCTCTTGGGTGCATGATTGAATTTCATACACTGTTTATAAACATTATTACAGACATTCTAGTGCATATTCTAATAGGTATTCTAATACTAATTCTAATAGGTAATTTACTATAAAGATTTTCAATGCACCATGCTTTATTTCATACTATCATGGAACTAAACACACCCTGGGGACACTATCCCCAAACCCAGAGGTTAGGCATTTTAAAATGTTTAGGGCTTATTGATTATTATAAGCTTAATCATACTCATGCAAAGTGTTTGACTGCCTATAATTTTCAGAAGTAAAAGAGTTATCTATAGTAACGCACTTTCCATATATAATGAGTTATCTATAGTAACGCACTTTCCCTATATAATCAAGACAAACCCCCACCCCAAAACCCTTCACCCTGGGGCCACAAATTTCACAATTTTGAAAGAGGCACCCTTGGTCATCATTACCATGCACCTAGTTTATCTGTTTTATTTACAGGGGGAAAGAAGAAGATTTCTAAAGAATTTTACATTTTCACTATATGATCAACAAAGCCCGCCCTAAGTAAGAACCCCTGACCCTGGGGCCATGGATTTCACAATTTTGGTAAAGGGCCCTATGCTGATTAAAATTATGCCAACAGTTTGACTGCTTGATGTCCAGGAGTAAAGAAGAAGATTTTTAAAGATTGCATTAATTTTAGTGGTTTTGGCCCAGCTCCTCAGGCCCCAGGAGGGCAGGGGCCATGAAAATCACAATTTTTGTTTCCCTTTACCCATAGATGCTTTGTGCCAAAACTGGCTAAAATTGGTTTAGTAGTTTCAGAGAAGAAGCTGAAAATGTTCCTTCTCCAACTGCTCTACATTGTTTCTTTTCCTTTTCTTTGCTTCTCTTTCCTTTAAACAGAATTCTGTACTCTGTCTTGATTTAGTTTTACTTTTTAAAGTACTTTCTCTGTCCTTCTGCTTTGTCTTTGAATTTTCTCTACTTTTCTTTTTGCAAGCAAGTTCTTTCTCTTTAAATTCTTTACTTTGTCTTGCTTTAGTTTTACTTTTTAATGTACTTTCTCTGTCCTTCTGTTTTGTCTCAGAATTTTCTCTGTTTTTTTGTTTGGAAGCAAGTTCTTTCTCTTTAAATTCTTTACTTTGTCTTGCTTTGGTCATACTTTGTAATGTACTTTCTCTGTCCTTCTGTTTTGTCTGAAAATTTTCTCTGTTTTTTTGTTTGGAGGCAAGTTCTTTCTCTCTAAATTCTTTACTCTTCCTTGCTTTGGTCATACTTCTAAGGTTACTTTCTCTGTCCTTCTGCTTTCTCTCTGGATTTTCTCTGACAATTTTTTTTGAGGTAAGTTCTTTCTCTTTAAATTCTTTACTCTGCCTTGCTTTAGTCATACTTCTAAGGTTACTTTCCCTGTCCTTCTGTTTTATCAGCGAGTTTTCTCTTCTTTTTCGCATATAATTTCTCATATATTCATTTCGATTTTCTTGAGGTGAATCAGAAGTGTTACATTTTTTTGACATATTCTCTTGGAAGTCAAAGTACTTATCAATTAAAGAAGGTCGTTTGCTTCCCGCATTAGATACACTTGTTATTTGTGTTACAGACACTGGCTGAATCTCAAACTGGCTTGTCATTGAAATATTGCAACTTTGATAAAATGCAAACATGTAGTCCACAAGTTGATCGATATCACTAAAAGTGATTTTAATAGCCTTACCATCTGCAGATGAAAGACCGTCCTCTCCATGTGAATACGAATCAAAAAATACAGGACAGTTCTTGTCATTGACATATATTGCTGAGCAAAGTCCTCCAACTATAATTAATCCTTGATTGAATAGTCTAAAGAGTAGCTCAATACCTGTCTTCAAATTATTACTTTGGCATGAATTGTCCCAATCAATGTGAGTTACTGTTCCCTAGATCTCTTCATGATAGCATATTTCATACTGGTTATCGTTCACAAAAACAAAATTGGGAAGTTCTTGAAATTGTAGCATTTTGATACAATTTGAACAGTTGACTGTAATTCTGCAATTCTGACTCGATATAAATCATCCGCAGCAAAGAGAACTTCATCTAGTTCTGCTGAAGTAGACGCACTTTTCAAAATGATCGACATCAAAGCATTGCATGTGCACTGAACTCCTCTTGAGAAAGGTGGAAATAAATTAATAGCTTGATTAATTGTTGCAAATAATTTTGTCACAGGCAAATTTTTCTCAATGAAAGACAAACATGAAGCTTGTTCAGGGCAAGAGAAACTTTCGCTTGCTTTTTTTTAAATCTAAAGAAAAATTATCAGTATCCTTGGAATAAAATGCCACATTGTTAGATGTCATAGAATGAAGTGGCAAACTGTTGAATTTACAAGTTTCGAAGGTAAACAGGTATAGTTTAGAGACCCAGAAGACAAATTTGCATTGTTAATACATGTAGTATCCAAAGGCATATTGGCAGAGTTCATAGTGTCCGAAGGCAAATTTGCAATGATACTGGTGCCCGAAGGCGAATTTGCACTGTTTCTGGTGCCCGAAGGCGAATTTGCACTGTATCTGGCGCCCGAAGGCAAATCTAGTACTCTTTTTAAGCAGGCAGTATCCCCCCTGTCTTTAGCACTATTTTTTACGTGGCTAGCTTCCACGAGTTTCAAAGGTCCGTCAATTGTTGCGTCAATTGTTGGGTCTTTCGTACTATTTTTTACGTGGCTAGTATCCACGAGTCTATTGTCACTTCTACCACGACTCTGGTTCCCCATCTTCACCAGTCCCATCCTCCAGTTCTTTTTGCGAGGCATCATCCAATTTCTTCAAAATATACAAAAAATTCAATCAGTATTACTATCCCTTCAGAAATACGTATTTTTCAATTATATCTCCAAAATAAAACACTATTCGCCCGGCGGCAACAAACTTCAAAAAAATATTTTTAGTAGATAAGTCACAGTAAACGTCACAAGGTCATTGACCTTAGTGTCATTTGAAAGAATGTAATCAGTGAAGTAAGCATACCAAATATGAAATCTCTATCTCTCATGGCTCAAAAGTTGTGGTAAAAGTTCTAAAGCTATTCTAGCATATAGGTCAGTCAAGGTCACAAGGTCATGACCTTGGTGTCATTAGGAAGAACTTTATTAGTGGAGTATGCATACCAAATATAAAGTCTCTACCTTTAATGGTTCAAAAGTTACGGTGAAAGTGAAAAAAAAAACTATTTTTAGCATATAGGTCACAGTCAATGTCACAAGGTCATTGACTTGGTTGTCATTTAAAAGAGCTTTATTGATGGAGTATGCATAATAAATATGAAGTCTCTATCTCTCATGGTTCAAAAGTTGTGGTGAAGGTTAAAGAACTTTGACAACAGACAAACTGAATGGACAAAAACAATATACGCATCTACTGATCGTAGGGCATAATTAAATTTGGGCCTAGGATAGGACTTGCGTTGAGAGTTGAAGTTCTGATATCAAATTAAAAATATGTCTCTTTGCATATGCAAACTTGTCTGACTTGTTTTCAATTAAGATTCCTTATTTTATAAACATGTCATTTCCCTACAATATATGAATCCTAATTCAAACATAAAATGTTAAATTTATTACATAAATAGTCAATCAGGTCAAAAAGTGTTGACACACAACTCCATACTTATTGCATCTTTATGAATGCTGCAGGATAAACAAAACACTTGAGCAGAAAATTCAGTAGGTTGGACAAGCCTCACCTTCCATCACATTTTCTTAGCCTCGTCCAAATATCACTTCTAATTTAGGATATTATAAATAATCTTTTATTTCTATATTTAAACACGAAGAAGTGAATGGTTTCTTTAAAACTGAGCTAAACACTTTTCAAGAAAAAATATGTCATAAGAAAGGTCATGGTTGAAAAGATGATGCAGATGCATAGCTCTCAACAAAATCTAACATCATGGTGTTTGATAAAATTATCTTGAATGGGTTTCTTAAAACCAAGCTAAATACCAATCTCAGAAAAGCGAAGTCAAGGTCAAAGGCATGGTTGAGATCAAAAAATGTAGATGCAATTTAATTGCTCTCATTGTATGTTAATCATCATCTAAAATTTGACATCACTATCCTGAATGTTTTTTTTTTAAACTGAGCTAAACACAAAAAGTGAGGTCAAAGTGAAAGAAAGGTCAAAGTCAAAAGTGTTGATGCAATTCAATAGCCCCAATCAGTATGTTTCCACATTAAAGTTTCATTAAAATAATTACCAATAAATGGTTTCCTAACAACTGAACTAAACACAAGTTTATAAAAATAAGGTCATGGTCAAAGGTCAAGGTAAAAAAAAAATGATGATGCAGATGCATAGCTCTTATCAATATCTATCATCAAATGAAGTTTGATAAAAATATCTTGAATAGTTTCTTTGAAACTGGGCTTTGAACAGACCTAAATGTAATGTGCAACGGAATGACAGAAGATAAACATGACAAACACTATATGCCCCGGCCATATTCGTCGCAGGGCATATACATTACCCTGGTCACTCATCTGGAAAATGTAGGCAAGATTCAAGATCTAAAGCAAGTATTATTCATCTTATTCTGATAAATATAGTTTCCAAGGACACTCCTGAACAAACAAAATAGAAATACCAAAGAAATACAAATGGTAAGAAGCATCAAAATAAAATCATTAAACAACATGTTCCAAACAATCTTTTTTTTTCTGGTTAGTGTATATCTCAACATCAATATCAATACAAGTATGAATCAAGTAGAACTTATAGTTACTTAAAAGGCCTGTTTAAACATTTTTTAACCTGTTTACTTTTAATATCAAGAAAATTTTGGTTAATTCCAACATATACAACAAATATGGAAGTTTTCATCCTTATATGCACCACTTATGCACATTTATTCAGAACAGGTCATATTATGAACCTATTCATAAAACATTACCCTGGTCACTCATCTGGAAAATGTACACTTAACAAAACTTCTTAGTGTTAACCCTAATAAATGTAATTATATAAAAAATACATCATAGAATGGATTGAAATTTTCAATATTTTGTAACCAATGTATCTCCTTAACAATCGATAAAAGAAAATCGAATATCACATGAGAAAATCAATGTACCGTGACGAAGTTAAAAAACAAGAAAACGGCTCGTCGCAGCACGTGTTTCTTGAAATCGGGTAAATTTTTTTACCATTGTCAATCTTCAACGAGTGTTTGAATGAAAAAAACATGAAACATGGGCAGAATGTCCATTGAGGAAAGAGCAATAGCCGTTGGAATGCTGGTATCAGGATCGTCCTTACGACAGGTAATACTCATTTTTAATCTGATGTTTTTTTAGCTCGATGTCATCTGTAAAAATTGACAACCAGTATCAAATGTCATTTTTACCCATTTTTACAGCAGGTTGCGCGTCATTTTCACCGACAACTTACAGCAATTCGCAAGCTTTGGGCCAAATTCAACCAAACCGGAAGTGTTCAGGATCTTCGTCGAAGGCCAAGATCTCGCGTCACAACAAGGTTTCAGGATCGTTGCATGGTTCTCAACCACTTAAGAGATAGATTTAAGCCTGCAACTTTAACTACAAGACAAACAAATGGTACCCATGGTCGACCAATATCACCCCAGACAGTGCGAAACCGCCTCAAAGAGGTACACTTACGTGCAAGACGTCCAAGGAGGGTTTTGGTATTAACCCGACGGCATCAAATTGCACGTCTTGCATGGGCGAGAAGACACCTCAGACTTACTAGAGCTGACTGAGCAAATGTTTTATTTGTGGATGAAACCAAAATAAAGCTACGAAGTGCTGATGGCAGGAAAAAGAGTGTACCGCTGGCGAGGAGGACGTCACAGTGCGGCCTGTGTTGAGGAGATGGACAGATTTGGTGGTGGTGGTAATCTTATGGTATGGGAAGGAGTGTCAATGCACACGAAAACTCCAATCATTCGTGTTAACGGCGGTCTAACAGCAGCGAGGTATCAAAATGACATCCTGAGACCGGTTCTTGTCCCGCATGTTGCAAGAAACAGACGCATGGTTTTGGCACAGGATAATGCCCCCTGTCATAGCGCTAGAACAACCCAACAATTTCTGGCAATAAACAACATCCGTGTGATGCCCTGGCCTGCAAAATCCCCGGATCTAAATCCGATAGAACACAATTGGGACTTGATCAAAAGAAATGTGAAAGCTCTCCCCCCTCCGCACGACATCAACGCATTAGAAAGATCTGTTCAGCAGGTTTGGCAGCAGATACGTCAGCCAACTATTCAGAGATACATTGTATCAATGAGAAAGCGATGTCTTGCTGTGATTAGGGCGAGAGGTGGTCATACTCCATATTGATTGATTTCTGTGAATTTCCATTCAGAGGGTACACCATTTTCTAGACTCATTGCTGAGTAGTATGACGACTAATTTACATGAAGTTTATGTATCATGACAATGAAATAAGTATCATTAACTATGAATTAAAGAAATTACTTAGTGTTTTTCTTTGTTCATTAAAACTAAGAAAACCTTGGGTGAACACTTAGAAGTTTGGTTCAGTGTAGATTAAATTCAGAATCCAAAGCAAGTATGAAAGTTTCATTCCTGGATACATCATCCATGTTTATTTTTTTGGTTAAAATATTGTTTGAATTCATTCATATGGAAAATAAAGGTCAGATCCAGCATCCAAAGTAAAATGTTACATGGACAATAATGTCCCCTACCAGGTATTTGCAATATTTTTGCAAAATCCATCTTGCTTCACCGACACTGAATATGCTATAATATTGCACTTTTACATAGTCATTACATAGCCTTTTTAATGATATTAAGAATTGTACAGTTGCACAATGTTTTGCAAGCTTTAAACAAACTTTTAAAATTTCAGATAAAGAAGAATATGCATATACCGTATAAATCCTATTAACCATCCTGGGCACTAAGGAAATTGTGATAAAGGGGCGGTTTTTTTTGGTATCCTCATAATATTTAATGTCATATTTTAAGTTTTGAAAACTTTTGAGCAAAAACAGGGCTCTCAATTCTCCAAATATAATTAAAAGAACAACTAAAATAATTTTTAACTTTACTTTACGTGAAGATAATCTACCTAAATTATGTTAAACTGATCATTCTTAACCGAAAAATTGGATAATAGAGAAATTTCTATTTCATTTGCTTCAAATGTTGGCAGATTTTTGATATGCTTCTAGATAATTTTAATCACATTACAGGGGACCCTTATTTCCAGACAATTGAAAAGACCTAGGGGTGCTTATCAGGTCCAGTACAATCACTAGATTTAGCTACGTAGGTAGAATTACCTACGTAGCGTTACTGTATACAGGGTTATTTTCACCCCGTGTTATTTTCGCCCTTTTGCACTTGCGAATTATTTTGCCCCGTTTTAAATTCGCCCAGTCTAAGTTTTGTTTTAGAAATTATGCTGTGTAATTTCAATTTGCACCGTTTTAAATTCGCCCAATCAGGAAGAGGGCGAAAATAAACCGGGGGCGAAAATTTCCCTGTATACAGTATTTACCTACCTCAGGTAGCTTTATTTGGCTATTTCAATGCAACTTTTCAAAGTTGTTCCTTTTATTTAAAAGAGACAAAATAATCGTAATTAAATGGCCATTAATATTTATTCTAAGAAGGTTTTAAAATACGATCCAGAGCAGAGATAATTTATACATCGCTGCGTTTTGACAATTTAGAGCAAAACATGTAATTCCATTGTTTAGTTAACTGTCCTCTCTCATGCGTGCGGTGAGGCATGGCTGAGTATGATCACTTCACATTGTGCTGAATAATTACCGACCTATTATTGTGTTAACCTGAACTGGACTTCTTTGTCATTTCATTCAAGGAGTAACTGTTCTAACTGTCATACATAGCTCCAAAACTTTCAGAACTTTGATTGCAATTGCTCAGAAATAGACATTTCCTCAAGAATGATTTTTTCATGTTCAACGTTGAAAATGATCACTGCTGACACTGCATCAAAATTATATTTTCTGCACACCCTGAGAAAAAGGCTTTTTTATAAAAATAAATTGATTTGGTAGCTAAATAAAGCTACCTCAGGTAGTTAAAAAAAGCTAAGTAGATAAATCAAGCTACATAGCTAAATCTAGTGATTGTACCAGACTTGCTTATAGTTATAGAGGCAGGGGCAGTTAATGGGGATTAAATGGTAAGTCTTGTTTAACTCTGAATCATTCCTATTACACAGCTACAATGCATGCTTACATACAGAATATTAATACACGTACAAGTCACAAAAAGTGCCGTTTTGCATATACTAAGTGCCGTTTTCACTTTCAGTAAGTGCCATTTTCACGACACTAGGTACCGTTCGAATGATTGTAAATGACTAAATATTTCATCACGTTTCAATTTCAGGCACATTTTCGACATAAATACAAAAACAACATATTAAATACCCAGTAAAAATAATTTTTTGTTACATATATAAATTGCTCGAACCGGCAATCCTTTATCACAGTCTAAAATTATGTCACCTCAAAAACGATTACCGAGAAATCGAATTCGCAAAAGCACTTCACATTCCATGCTGTTTAAACTTAATAACTACAAATAATCATACCCACCGTTCGCAATGCAAACTGTTGAACCTAAGAAAAACACAAATTAAATCGTATAATGACGCTTAGCTTTCTCCGAAGACTCTTCTGAGTTGCCGGAAGACGCTGAGAGGCCGATTACAGGTATACGCATGCGTGAAATATTCTAAATCACAAAATGTATCGGCGTCGCAACTATATTTCCGGAATACTAAAATCGGTTGAAAAATCTCTCTTGGGTGCATGATTGAATTTCATACACTGTTTATAAACATTATTACAGACATTCTAGTGCATATTCTAATAGGTATTCTAATACTAATTCTAATAGGTAATTTACTATAAAGATTTTCAATGCACCATGCTTTATTTCATACTATCATGGAACTAAACATACCCTGGGGACACTATCCCCAAACCCAGAGGTTAGGCATTTTAAAATGTTTAGGGCTTATTGATTATTATAAGCTTAATCATACTCATGCAAAGTGTTTGACTGCCTATAATTTTCAGAAGTAAAAGAGTTATCTATAGTAACGCACTTTCCATATATAATGAGTTATCTATAGTAACGCACTTTCCCTATATAATCAAGACAAACCCCCACCCCAAAACCCTTCACCCTGGGGCCACAAATTTCACAATTTTGAAAGAGGCACCCTTGGTCATCATTACCATGCACCTAGTTTATCTGTTTTATTTACAGGGGGAAAGAAGAAGATTTCTAAAGAATTTTACATTTTCACTATATGATCAACAAAGCCCGCCCTAAGTAAGAACCCCTGACCCTGGGGCCATGGATTTCACAATTTTGGTAAAGGGCCCTATGCTGATTAAAATTATGCCAACAGTTTGACTGCTTGATGTCCAGGAGTAAAGAAGAAGATTTTTAAAGATTGCATTAATTTTAGTGGTTTTGGCCCAGCTCCTCAGGCCCCAGGAGGGCAGGGGCCATGAAAATCACAATTTTTGTTTCCCTTTACCCATAGATGCTTTGTGCCAAAACTGGCTAAAATTGGTTTAGTAGTTTCAGAGAAGAAGCTGAAAATGTTCCTTCTCCAACTGCTCTACATTGTTTCTTTTCCTTTTCTTTGCTTCTCTTTCCTTTAAACAGAATTCTGTACTCTGTCTTGATTTAGTTTTACTTTTTAAAGTACTTTCTCTGTCCTTCTGCTTTGTCTTTGAATTTTCTCTACTTTTCTTTTTGCAAGCAAGTTCTTTCTCTTTAAATTCTTTACTTTGTCTTGCTTTAGTTTTACTTTTTAATGTACTTTCTCTGTCCTTCTGTTTTGTCTCAGAATTTTCTCTGTTTTTTTGTTTGGAAGCAAGTTCTTTCTCTTTAAATTCTTTACTTTGTCTTGCTTTGGTCATACTTTGTAATTTACTTTCTCTGTCCTTCTGTTTTGTCTGAAAATTTTCTCTGTTTTTTTGTTTGGAGGCAAGTTCTTTCTCTCTAAATTCTTTACTCTTCCTTGCTTTGGTCATACTTCTAAGGTTACTTTCTCTGTCCTTCTGCTTTCTCTCTGGATTTTCTCTGACAATTTTTTTTGAGGTAAGTTCTTTCTCTTTAAATTCTTTACTCTGCCTTGCTTTAGTCATACTTCTAAGGTTACTTTCCCTGTCCTTCTGTTTTATCAGCGAGTTTTCTCTTCTTTTTCGCATATAATTTCTCATATATTCATTTCGATTTTCTTGAGGTGAATCAGAAGTGTTACATTTTTTTGACATATTCTCTTGGAAGTCAAAGTACTTATCAATTAAAGAAGGTCGTTTGCTTCCCGCATTAGATACACTTGTTATTTGTGTTACAGACACTGGCTGAATCTCAAACTGGCTTGTCATTGAAATATTGCAACTTTGATAAAATGCAAACATGTAGTCCACAAGTTGATCGATATCACTAAAAGTGATTTTAATAGCCTTACCATCTGCAGATGAAAGACCGTCCTCTCCATGTGAATACGAATCAAAAAATACAGGACAGTTCTTGTCATTGACATATATTGCTGAGCAAAGTCCTCCAACTATAATTAATCCTTGATTGAATAGTCTAAAGAGTAGCTCAATACCTGTCTTCAAATTATTACTTTGGCATGAATTGTCCCAATCAATGTGAGTTACTGTTCCCTAGATCTCTTCATGATAGCATATTTCATACTGGTTATCGTTCACAAAAACAAAATTGGGAAGTTCTTGAAATTGTAGCATTTTGATACAATTTGAACAGTTGACTGTAATTCTGCAATTCTGACTCGATATAAATCATCCGCAGCAAAGAGAACTTCATCTAGTTCTGCTGAAGTAGACGCACTTTTCAAAATGATCGACATCAAAGCATTGCATGTGCACTGAACTCCTCTTGAGAAAGGTGGAAATAAATTAATAGCTTGATTAATTGTTGCAAATAATTTTGTCACAGGCAAATTTTTCTCAATGAAAGACAAACATGAAGCTTGTTCAGGGCAAGAGAAACTTTCGCTTGCTTTTTTTTAAATCTAAAGAAAAATTATCAGTATCCTTGGAATAAAATGCCACATTGTTAGATGTCATAGAATGAAGTGGCAAACTGTTGAATTTACAAGTTTCGAAGGTAAACAGGTATAGTTTAGAGACCCAGAAGACAAATTTGCATTGTTAATACATGTAGTATCCAAAGGCATATTGGCAGAGTTCATAGTGTCCGAAGGCAAATTTGCAATGATACTGGTGCCCGAAGGCGAATTTGCACTGTTTCTGGTGCCCGAAGGCGAATTTGCACTGTATCTGGCGCCCGAAGGCAAATCTAGTACTCTTTTTAAGGAGGCAGTATCCCCCCTGTCTTTAGCACTATTTTTTACGTGGCTAGCTTCCACGAGTT